>NW_026252402.1:0-134525 GCF_025094135.1 Mucor mucedo | reverse complement strand
GAAACCTTGCGTGCAATCAATGAAGCTCTTTTCAATTATAATTCTTGTTATTTGTAAACGAAGCTCTACTATTGAACGCAGATTGTTACAAATGCCTCGTTTTGGATTTAAAAAGAGCAACTGTGTCTGTCAACTTTTATAATTAACAAGGCTTTTTTTAAAGAAAAAACAACCACAATTAGAATAATGTTATAACGGTTTAAGAGGCTGACTATTAGCGAGCGATTGGAAAACGTTTGCAGTAAATGTGCTACAGTAAAGTGAGGATGAAATATTGAAACCAAGTTATTACTCATTATTTTAATGCAAGAAAATATTTGTAGTTACCGTGTCTAAAGAGAACTTATATGTAATGACTAATCAGAAAAAATAGTTATACGTTTACTTTGAGGATTAAATCAGGCGATGGTTTGCATTGATAGTACCAGAAAAAAAGAGGTATGCCTACATGATTATGCATTGCAAAAAAAAAAAATATGTGTTTCTCTTTCGCAGTAACTAAATAAAAAAAGAAAGCGGGATGGGGAGATAAAAATTGTGGTACCCACTGGTAGAAGGGGTAACCGTTGGAGAACATCTTGAAAATAATAACCATACATGGTTTTGTCTGCAGCCAGAACCCATTGACTGCTATGTTTTTTATTTTAAAAAGAAAAACTATGACAAAACACAAACTACGGATTCATTGTTGGTCGAAGTAAAAAAAGATTTACATCGGAACAGAGACTGTTACAAAAAAAAATACATTAAGAGGTATCGTATGAGAAACGACCCCACTATTTACGATAAAACATAAGAAACTGCATGAATCACATTATTTTCATGACGACATATGTCTATTAATTGGATTGTTTCTGTATGCTCACTGATTACATGTAATGTTACCGAAATATACTACTTTTTTTTCTTGCAGGAATTTTCACTTCGGTTGTCATAATTATAAACACTCATAAGTTCCAGTTACTACATCTATTCAAGTCCTTTACGGAACTGGTCCAGAACTAAAAGCATACAAGACGAGTTAATTCCACGATATAGGCAAGACCAGAATGTCACCAACAAAGGGGCCTCAATTGTCTGCAAAGACATAGGGTAAACCATATTATTTTGTCCATAGTCCCTCCCCCTGTTTTTTTGTTATATGGTGAATATGGGCGATCTATAACGCAAAAAATCGAAGCTCATTATATTTTAGTCTTTTTCGGTGTGTAAGGCCTTCTTGCGGTCAGTTAGTCACAACAGCTGGAGTTATACGACTAGAAATAAAGTGATTCAGTTTTGTGTTTATAAAGATCATTCTTAATTTCGTTTTTAAACCTAGTCAAGTTATTACAGACTGGATAAAGACTATTGAAAGGGCCGTAAACGGTTGAACAAGGTTGAGATGGTGACATTATGACTGAATTTCAAGCTTTGTATCGTTGTGTCAATTTAGTTTCTTGTGAATCACAAAGCATTCCAACAGTAAGATTACTTCGAGTAGATTTTAAGGAAGAAAGTGAGACATGCATACGACGTTTTTAATATTTTATTTAAGTAACAAGTGTGACTTAACATTAAGAACACGCTATCAGTTTGAATCAAAGCGTCTCGGTTTTTATCATTCATAAACCCACCTTGTCTCTTACTGAGACCACAATGAATGTGCTTCTCAAGAAGCTTATATTGGATGAAGTGGCCATTGTTTTTTTCTTTGATATTATCAATTCCATCAGAGCTCTGTAATTTCATTCGATTATATATATATATATATATATATATATATCAGGTGAGACGCAGATATAAAAAAAAGGTAGCTGCAACTATTACAATGTCCTGTGTGAAAGTCCCAAAAGAAATGTTATTGATATCGCGGCAGCTGTAAAGTTAAATGCTGTGATTTTTAACTAGATGGCTCAACAGAAAAAACCAGGCTTTAGAAATAAGAACTCGTATATGTTTGTAATCTGATTTAAAGACAATGTCATATGGATTAGGGAAACTAACATTAAAAATGATAACTCTAAAAAATAGTTTGATTTTGATTGCGAACTGTTTGTGAAATAATGAAAGACTCCAAGGGGAAAAAAAAAGAAACATCTTATAGAAACCCATTGTACCCCAATTATTTATATCTGCTTTAACCTCACCACCATTTTTTTTAAATATGTATAGCATAATTGTCAGACTGTGTACAACAAACGAGAATACATCTTGCAAACGTAGGGATTCCCAATTGTTGATATTTCATAGTTTGCATTTTATCATCCGAATCCTCATCGTTTCATTCTCTTTTTTTCATGTCACTTATAAGCCGTGATAAGGATAATTGCCAGCAATGCTGTTTTCATTTTATTCTGCTAGTTCCCCCACAAAAGTACTATAATCTCGATTCATTTTATAGAGGTTTATGATACCTGTACCCCTAGACTCGAGGATCCGCCAAGTTGAACTATAACTTTTACCCTGGTATCCTTTCCGTATATCCAGTTTCAACACTGCCCTAACCCCCAGGCGTACGTGTATACCAAATATCGCTATCTGTTGTAATCCTATATTGCTACTATCGATAACACACTGCTTGCACATATGATTATTCCTGGTTCAGAATAGATGGGCGTGTAATACGGTCATTCTGTATGAAATATTGATTAAGTAATAATAGCGGATCCCCTCGTCGTCAGATGATAAATCCAAATAGTCAGCCGAAGCATTTCTGAAATTGATCCTCAATGATGCTGCAATTATCTAAATATGCCTCTTGAATATTATTCTGATATGTGTATATCCCGTCCTTTCTCGATTTGATCTTCATCATATTGATCTTTAACAAACTCTAAAAGCACTTTTAATAAGATGTTCGATTCAATATCCTCGATTCCAGTTGTCTCCGCCACATTATTTTTATCACGATTATGTCTACATATTCAGTTTTGTTAACCTCTTGCGTACCACTCTTTTAAAAGTCTATCCTTCAATCTCCTTTTTTTTTTTTTTTGCTGGTAATTTTAATATCCTCGTCTACAGATTTGTTTAGCTTTTGTTCGCCAATACAAGCCTTCATGGGCAAACTAATGGGTACTTTGTTGCTCGTGTGTAGAAGGTATTTGTGTTTTAATCCACCTAATCGTAGACTGAGGGAATGGCATACTGATGCGGAAGAGCGAGAATAGCTTTTTGGTAAAACGACATAAACTTGATCCCGCAAAAACATTCATCCTCATCGTCAGCTCGTTGTGTTTAGGCACTATTATTCATAGTTCGCAGGTAGACCACAAAAACGTTGTAATGTCTTATTACATGACCTTGATTCATGTTGGTCGTGAACTTTCTAAAATGCAAAGGAAAATCGTAAAAATTGATTGTGTCATGGTTAAAAAGAATACTATTATTACAGTTTACGACATGGCTTTTACAGAGAATGAGTTTGTGATGGCAAAAGCAAATCCATAAATTGGTTCTTTGGAGATGGAAAGGAAGGAAAGTTAGTTATAGTGAGAACTATTTTTTTCTATCTTTTTGCCAACTAATCAATTCCGAGCCGGCTTAATCCGCGCAACACAGTTTCTTGCAACCTTTTCAAACCATTTCTGATTGAAAACCAGCTATTTATGAACAGGCTTGAAAAGCCCGTCAACTCTACAAAAAAAGTCTTTGAACAGCAGTCCAGCCTCAATGAAGAATCAGAAAACAGAGTATTACTGCTAAAAATATCGCGGTTAACTTGTGACAAAGCGACACGATCTGTTGCTTTTTTTTTTTGCAGAGGAAGAGCCTTTTGATAACGTAGTAGTCAAGTTAAAGATTACCTTTGACGCGGGATCTCCCGTTTATTTACAAGGTGAACTCTGGTCTAGAAATAAGGTTTTTATTACAATGCTGACAATATCCTTGTTTGGCTGTTAAAAGCGATAAGTCTTATAGAAGACATTTTAGCTACCAATAGGGACAAGATAAATCTATTTACAAGGTGAAAAGAGGATGCTACAGATAAATGACTAAGGAACAGTTTCCAACGACGTAGCATATCAGCCGGAAGAACTGGTCGAACTACGGTTGTTAACGTTGCTAAAGATGTGGAGCAGCTGAACGATCATTGAAATTAATCTAGCCAACTCAAACATAACCATTCTTTAGGCGAGGTCATAAAAAAGGTAGAAAAGTTTACTAATAGATTAACGTAGAGAAGTAAATCTCTCAGTGGCATGTGGAAGGTATGGTTTAAAAATGACATAAGGAGATCCTCTGAAAAGCCAGTAGTTATAATAAAAGATAATTCTTTCTTCGTATTTTATAATACCCCTTTTATTATGCTCTATAAAGCATCATTTCCCTGACATTTACATGCTAGATGAATCTTAAAACCAATGGTATTGACAGGTTTTGTTTAGTGATACCAGGTTTACTGTCGATAACTTGTGTTCTTAAATGTAGATATATCAATGGCTTTTCGTTTTAAAGCAGTATCATCAAGACCGATTTGTACTAATAGTCGTTAGACAAGTGGTAATAACCAAAAAAAATAAAACCAACAAATTGTAATCTGTAAATCAAGTAAACAATATTCATGGAAGTGTATGTGTGTGTTAAAAAAACCAACTGAAAATAAAAATATTATTGCTTATCTTCTTTATAATAACTTTCCATTTTGTTAGTATCTAAAACAGCAGCAATTTCAAAAGTATTAATAATTACGACTAGATATTATTTTATGTAGTTTCCATTTCAAAAAATTACAATGATTATCGTATGGCAATGAACGTTTTTTAATATATCCAGTTAGAGACAAGAACAGACTGGTGTTATCATTTATCTCAAAATGAATAACGATACAGTAATTTTTAAATAGTGAGCTATTCATAGTTTAATTCGTGGTATACGATATATATAATAATTATTGCTGATAAATTGTAGCAGCCCGTAAGAATAAGTTTTCACAAATAATAACATCACCAAAACAATAAGAGTAACCAATGACTAATCCATAAGTTACTGGTCACGTTAATTCTAATCAATTACGGCTACGAATAAACAAAACACTTCAAAAGAGCCCATCTGTTTGGAAGGGAATATTATTTGGCATATGTAATTCAAAACTTTCGAAGAAGGCTTCAATCACTAAAATCAAAGCTACAGTTCATCTCTTAAAAAATTATCTTTCAGTTTTATAAGATTGAGTATCATTGACATGCAATAAAAAAAGAGTTGGATGCTTAATGATGGTCAAAGATCATAACGAGAAAATACACCAATACTGGGGACATTTATGGTCAATGCTGCGTAGAAAATATATTTTCTGAACAACAAACTTTCAATAAGGGTTCGGCAGCTGTGCCATAAATTCGTCACCATTACTGCAGATGGTATCACGGTTGATGACTCGCATAAACGTCACAAAAGTATTTATCAAAAAGACGTTGGTGTTCTGCAGTACGTTAAATATCTGCTATCATCAATGGATCCACTTCTTTAAGCTTATTTTCACATTGTCTCTAATTGTCTTTGCAACCTCAATGTAAGGTTTATCTCATTTTTATGGGAACCGAATAAATTATATTAAACATTCGCTCTATTAAAGCGATGCTATTAAGATACTCGGCATAAAAAGAGAAATTCACCATTGTACTTCCGAGGATTGAGTAAGGCCATAAGGAAATGAAGATTATCATACAAAACTACTTTTCCCGTGCCATCACAGAGAGCGCTTTCCCAAGGCAGCCTGCGTACGCCTTAATAAAACTTCTCGTAGATGATCGATCGCATTCCAAAGGTCTGATATAAGGTCCTTTTCTGCCAGAGACGATTGTATGTTGCAACGTTTTTCGAAGTAGTTGTGCGTATTAAATCATGAACATTTTATTTGATTTGCGCAAATAGCCCAATTTTTTTTTCTTTTGTAGTATATTTTTATTGAATGCATTATATAGATGAACGACTTGTTGGTGAGGTCCCGCTGTCTGCTGCTGGAAATTTTTTGTTCTGAGGATGACACCAGATCTTACATGTATTTTTTAATGCATGCATAAGTCTATAAAGAGGCGTAAGCCCCAGCTAACACAACGAGTATAGCACGTTTTGCTGCTGGTACCAATTAAATACTGGATTGTTGGAGAGTCTTTTTTTTAAAAAAAAAAAAAAGTGCCCGCAAAGATCTGAAAAATGCTGTGATCGACTATCATTATCTCCTGTTTTAGATACTAACATGAGTTGTATAAAATCGACAGTGTCCATACCAGCTGGAGGAATACGCATTTTTTTGTAAGTAGGAATGTCTATATTTGATAGTGCTTTTCCAGCTGTACCATATTGGATTTAAAACCCTTGAAATATTATTACCCAGCTTTACAGGATTAGGCAGTACTGATTTGCTTTACTGAGTGCTTCGACACAAAGATCGAAAATTTATACAAGAGACCAATCGCGATATCGTTGTTTTACACACTTATACTTGAGATATGCGATAGTAAGACTTGTCCTGTGCGGGTGAATGTGATTAAATGGAGTTAGATTGTCAGCAATTCTACTCATACCTGGTGATTAAAGAGCAAAAAAGAGGCTGCTGTTTCTTTAAGCTGGTGTCTTCTAAATTCTTCTTTATCTGGCATGTAAAGGTCATGGATAAGTTATTTTATGCGTGTTCATACAGAGAAAATAAAAAACTAATAACGTCTGAAAATTGTATACTACTCCTTGAGCCGTTAACTTATATTTACAAACAGAACCAATAATGGTAATAGCCAAAGTCGTATCCAATGATTTGGTTTCGAATTCCTAATACCACATAGTCATTAAGACATGTCGATAATCTGGTTAACGAATGTGTCATATGAAGTATAGATGCATTTTGAGTTTCGAATGCTAATATTTAGCGTAAAGGGAAGTCATATTCATCTTTCGAAGATGATAACAATTTAGTTTGTCTACTGTGCTAAATAATAGCACATACGAATAATTTTATACGAAAGTGATATTACTAAAGTAATAACGGTATCGTCAAAGATATTTAGGTTTACACTTATTTGATTAATATGAGACAGTTTAATCAGACATCATCAACCAAAAAAAAAAAAAAAAGCAGACAAAGAAAAAGAGAACGCAATACGTATTCTTGTGTTTCTATTGGCTACAACCCTATTTAAGTTAAAGGCACTTACTGATGGCATTTGATTCTTGTACATGTAGCAGAAATAAACAGCTCTCTTCATGCTTCTTTATAAATAATCGCCCATAATCAATCAGGCATAACTCAGAATGTTGATATCGTGTGTCAATGTGAGGTTAAGACGACCTAGGAAATTTTCTTTTCCCTGTTGATAAAATTTATTTCTTCACAGTGTGCATTGTTGTATACACAAATATCTCTTATTGTATACAAGCATTATTTTGTGAGTTACTTTAGAGAAGAAGCTCAAAAAAGTCTATTTTGTGTCACCTCACGTAGACGCGGTTTACACGCAACATTTGCATTAACAAATGATAAAAAACAGCCTGTAAATAATACAACAGTCTGCAATGCACATATAATCCACACATGCTTACCGCACTATTTGCACATAAAACGTTCAGCCAGCTCTATTAATTGATATGTACTAAAAGGACTTTGTCAATTCCTGTATAAATCATCCTGTCTAATTCAATAATAAAACGATAATCAATTTTACCCAGTCTCACAATTAATACCTTATTCTTTATTTTTATAACTGTCTATCTTGTTTGATAGAACATGCATCCAGTGATGTGATCTCGTTACCAAGAATTAGCAATGCATTAGTTCTTCACCCCACAAAAACAGTTTTATACAAGTTAAAATCCTCAGATTCAAGACTTTTATGATGCTATATTACAGTGGAAAAGATACACCAAAAATGAAAGCTCCAAATTATACAGAATAAATCTGTCTTTCTTTTTGCTTCGTTCCTTTTTTTTTTTCCCTAACAGGCTGTTTTGAATTGAATTTTTCATATAGTAAGCTGTCGTTTCCGGACGTCCTTTCAAGCCAAAAAATTGTTCAGAATTATTTAAATATCATATTGGATTGTTAGGTTTTGATTTTAATTTTTTTTTTTCAAAGGACCCAAAATTAACCAAAACACAAAGGGATATACCTCGATAAAAATCACAAACTTCACTAATGTACCTTTTGATACCCTTCCCCCCAGGTGCCATAAAAAGTTTTCTTAGATAATTAAGGCTCAAATTATGCGCTTTTTTTACTGGTAACATTTGTAAAGTAATTTTATTGTCATAATTTCTTAATTGCGTGCATACCTAGAAAAACAGTCTGTGTTAGACAAAGTCTACTTTCAACAAATAAAAACACATTGTAAAATATATCAAAAGATGGGCCTGTTTTTTTTGGGCATTTTGAATATAAAGTTACGTTAACAAAAGTTCAATATCCAGGGACTTTACTTTGACAGGAAGATTAGGGAATGTCATTTTTTTTCAAATCGATTTACAACGTTTTAAGACAAACCAGCAGTAGTGGCCTGGTATGCTTTTTATACTTAATCTAACTCATGCAAGCTCAATTCAACTAACATTATATTTAGCTGGTTTTAATAAATATCTTTAATTTATCTACATTCTTATTACATCGATAATCTGCTTTGCTGTTGACTTCTTAGTGTACTTCAAGACTTAAATATTAGTACATAAAGGAAAAAGCAACTCAACACACTCTCTTCTTCATGTATCATTTTATTAGGCTTAATTGTTTTTTTTAGCCTTTGTAGGAGTTAAATATATATTTGGTGACAGTTCTTTTGAAGCACTACCAGCATCATCAGTACCACTAGCGATGCTTAAAAAAAAGTCGTCGTCTTCTTTTGCAATCACTCCTATTAAAATTGTATCCTGTAACTTGGTATGATGATTTTTCCAAATATACAAGTTTTTGAGCGTGGCTATGAACGAAGGCAATTGATGTAGATATTCTGGTATGGAAAGGTTGTTGGTGTGTTTGGCTACGTAGATATTATTGATTTTCTTTACAGCAAACATGTAACCACGTGGGCCTATGAATTTTTTAAATAGTCAGCAACCCTATTATTTAGATATATGTATGTGTATGTGCTAGAAACAGTAGGGAATCAGCTTACCAACCCAGTCCATACCAAGCGTATAAACATTTTTAGAATCATTTTCAGAAAGGGGTAGTTCAAGAAGTCTACTAAGAATGGCTTTGTTCATTCTAATATTTTTTGCTTGCTGAATCAGGCATTGCTCCTGAGTAACTTTCTTTCGCTTCCATTCGTTAGTTGACAGTTCAATATTTCTTGTTGACAATAAAAGATCGATTCGACGACCGAAGCCTCGATTTAAAGGTATGCTATTTCCATAGATGTTTTCATGGTCTTTTGCAATAGATTTGCTAGCTTTACATATTGTTTCGCCACTATAGGGAATAGGCAAATAAGTACATTTCGAGGCAGCGTTAATAGAAGGACTTTTATGTTATCTACTTACTCTAGCAAGTTCAAGTTCGAATCTTTCAGTAGAATATCAAGAATGGATGCCACTTTTCTATAGCATGTCATTTCTGAATCATTCTCGTTTGGCTTTAACTTATCGTCAGCTATAACATTTCTAGCTATGATTTCCATTATGTCTAAAACTGCAGTAATGTCGTCCTCATTCTCCTCAATTGCCTTAACTTTTTCTTTTGCAATGGTCAATCTTAACTGCTTGAGAGCAAGCCTACCTTCTGTATTTTTGCTAAGCTAATAAAGGAAGAAAGTCAGTGTCTGCTTTCATAACAAAGAATTACAACTTACCTGAATCATACGGTTATAGGTCTCCTCCGATGTAACTGACATTGCAGGCGCGAGCTCTATATTTACACTGTTGACCTCTTCCCAAAATGATTCGTTTTTGACATATTTTTGAAAAACTTTCAAAGTGTTAAAGTTGACGAGACTCACAGTTTTTGATAGAGAGAGTCTAAGAAAAAAGAGATATAATGTTAAGCGTTAAAAGAGTAATGGTTTTAAATGTTTACTTACTTCAAGGCGTTTACTTCATTAATGTCTCCATCATTAAGATCAAGTATCAATTTAATTGACATGAGATCCAGTTCTTCGGCCATTGTGGTAGGTTTTAAATTTTTTGCCATTTTTTTGAGAGTGGAGATTTCAATTTGGCTTAAAGAACCATGGAGCTATATTAATAGTAAATATAAAAAATTAGCGACCTAATAACATAGTTATTTCTCTAGATGAATGATTTACCCTTTTTGCTCCAAGAATATATACCTCGTGGCGAACTTGCGATGCTAAGATGATCGGTCTGTTGACGGAGTCATAAAGTATATCAGTTTGATTTATTTTTCCTACAAAGTAAAATCTTGTCAGAAAAAGACATCAAGTTTTGAAGTAGGATATACATACTTTTATTTACTGCATTTCCTGTTGGAAGCGGATCCTATATAAAAAAAAATCACAAAGAAGTTATTTTATGCTTACAAACATAGCTGTTGTCTTTTATATATTTGCAAAAAGGTCATCGATCTCGTCTCTACATCATTTAAGAACTTTTTTAGCCTTTAAAAGTTGTGGTTATTTGCCCAAATACCTCAATTTTTGTCTTTCTTCAACAGTTCTTTCAGTAGTTTGTCTTTCAATAGTGGTATTGCTTGACGAAGCGCCAAAACTAATATTGCTTGATATCACATTGCCGGTTATTTTTATACAGTTACTTGACTCATCCTTAACAAGACATTGTTACAAATTAATGTTTAGTGACTTAACCGTTTGCTATAAATTTCTCTCACGTACCTGGTTTTTATATTTATTTTCACTTTCTTTGACAATATTGTTTACAGAGTCTTTTAATTCCTCACTGATTGATGGATCCCTTGCAATGCTTTTCAGATGGTATAAAAATGTACTTTCGAGGGCTTTTTTGCTCTTTTGTGAATGTTTTTCTTCGTAATATTTAATGTAGTTAGACAAATCCCATTCAGAAAGAGGGTGTTCTGAGAAAAAACTATCTTTTGATTTAAGATGTTTATAGTTGTGCATAGGTACAGTATCGATGATGCTTTTGAAAAACTAAACTCTTTAACAACTTTTTTTTTTTAAGGGTATGATTTAATACAAATTTTTAAGTCACACATCGCGGAGTGGTGGAACTTGTTGAAACGAATGATCGTGGATGGCATATAAGCTATAGAATTAGTCTATGTTGGAAGGAGGATTGATAATCTTGTTGATTTGGAGAATAATTCTGGACACTGATTTGGGTAGGTTGGCAGCAGCAAAAGGTCGCGGATTGTCGGTGCCATGAAGCCAGTAAAGGTTCCATATTTGCCAGAGGGTGGTAGAAAGTATGGAAAGATACCATTCTTCGTGTTGCACAGACAATGGATGTTTTAGATTGCAGATTGATTCATATAACATCGAAGGTGTAAATTCAAGATATGGGTAGTAGTGGGACAGTGCCCTATGCCAAAGCTGTCGCTTTATGGGGCACTCCACCAAGAAATGTAGAATTGAGTCTTCAGCAGTACCACAGAAAGAGCATTGAGGGGAAGTGACGTTACCAAAATGATTATACATCAGTTGTTTTGTAGGGATGCATTTAGAATAACAAAACTCAAAAACCTTATGCAACACGTTGTAACAATTGTTGCCTAATAATATATTTTTTTTTTTTTATGAAAGAGACTTTGTCTTTATTGTTTAAAGTCAACAATGATGAGCCTAATAATATATTCTCCGACGCACCTCCTTATATACCCGAATAAAAAAAGAATGACGTCAGAGTTTTCCTTTGGCTTTTACATGCGGAATGACCTTACTTGGTAGAGATACGAAAGACCGAACAGTGTTGAAACCGCGGCTATAGAAACATTTCTAAGTTTCCTTGTAATTTGCATCGTCTTGAGCTAGCTGTAATACAAATTTCGCGTTAGTATGAACATAAACAGATGTGATAGAGAAAAAAGTTATATCACTTACCAATTAATCAGATAACACCCACTGGACACTGGGGGAACAGCTCCAATAGGCTATACATCATGAAGTAATGCTTTAAAATGATAAAATAAACTGTAAGACTGACTTTTTGCATAGAAAATATATAAAAATTATCATACCTGTGGCAGTGTAAGACACTGTTTGTAACGGAAACCAAATTCTAGACTGCCTTCTTCCTCCGATAGATAAATCTTGTATTGGTACCAACCCCGGCATCAGTAAAAACCTTTTGCCTCCATTAAAAAAAACCTTTCATGAGGAAAAAATTGGGCAGTACAAAAGGAAAAGATAACCAAAGGTCAGCACGATCAGCTCAAAAGTAAACAACCACATTTTGATACGTATTTTGTCTACAAAATTAAATAAAATAGATTAAGTATCATTTATACTTGCTTATTTTTACAATACTTCCGTCTTCTTTTCCCCTTTCTTTTGGTGAACAAAGGAATAAAGAAAGAAAAAAAAAATCTCAAGAGGCTTTTTTATAAGTTGAAAAATAATAATATATCAAATCAAATGTTGTTAGAGACGTCATTTTGTATAATAAGGGGTTTCGACGACAAGTTGAGATAAATAGTTTTTCTACCTTGTGATGGTGGGAACCAGGTTTATGATTTTGATTTGATGTGTATGTTTTACATGGCTCTAAAGGAGGTGTTTGTAAATATATCACTATCAGGATCAATTCAGGTTTTAGGTTTTAAGTTATATTTAGTTTTTGTTTGTAGAAGAAGAAAAAAACTCTCTGTCTTAAGCTTCCAGGTTCTTACTAATGGTATCATATAATTGTAGGATAACGTAAACATGAGACTGTGAATTTTGACTGAAAATCGAAATATCTTACAGATTAAGTGAGTGATTTTCGGCTTGAAATAAAGAAGCTGTCTGAGAATCGAAAACTCTTACAAATTAAGTGAGAGATTGACCGGGAGTAAGTGGCATATGTAAAGTTTTTATTGGACATTTAAGTTTATTTGGGGACCAAAGGCTCATCCAAAAGACCTAAAAATTAGATGGTGTTTGTTCTAACGCGAGAATAAATGTAGTCATCAGCTTCAAAAACCGGTTTAGAAGCACCATGGTTGCTTTGCCCATCAAAAATCTGTAGCCTGTTCCCCTCTTGTTTTTTTATTTTTGAAGTGTCATATTTTTATGGATATATAAAAGAGATATTCTATATTGAAAAACAAAAAAAAAAGGAACCCGATATCTTAAGCCAAAGTAAATACTCTTGAAATGTAGTAAAGAACACTGTATTGCATCGAAACTGCGAGAACTGATTCTGCTGGTAGAAGTGGTTATGTTATTTCTTCTTTCTCAACTTCTTGTGTAAGTTATGATGTTGTGGTGGACGATCTACAAATGATCACTTGCAGCTGCCCTGACTTCCGCCTTAACAATATCGCATGCAAACACATGTATTTGTTGAAGTGTGATATGTCTTGGTTGTCTGTATTTGAAGGTAAAGATAAATATTATTGAATTCTTTACGGCTTCATTTCTTTACCAACCTTAAATTAAATAGTTTCTTTCAATCTCACTTTCTCAACCATTCCCCAAAGCTCGCCTGATAGCTCAGCTCTTCTTACTCCAACTGAACAAGCTCCTCTCACCGCTCCAAGCAATTCTTCAATAGATTTCGACACTCTACTTTCTAACATTCATAAAATTAAACGCCAGCAATATACTTTGACCGAAACTGAGCTCGAAGAATTAACGGCTTCAATCACTGGTTTCTCTCTCGTATAAATTCTACAAACATTCCTTCCAATTCTAATTTTACTATACAAAGATAACAAAAAAAAAAGTTAATAATAAACGCTCTGTCTAAAAATCAAAAGTAAAGCAGTCCTATACTTTTAAAAACCGCTCAAAAATTCCACCACAGAAGACGACACTCAGACAAAAAATAAATCATTAAGACTGCTTTTGCCTGCAAATTTTTTGTAATCTAAATGATTGTTTAGGCCCCGAGTGTCATAAGTGTCATAAGTGTCGTAAGGCTCTCCAGTTCTGTGATTAAAATGATTTTAATAGACCTGAGGGCATACCATGCGTTAAATAAGCATTTAATCGTTTTTCTAAAATTTATCATTAACCACTATAACTTGAGTTTAATTTTGAAGATGTGACAACTACAATAAGTCCAATACAGTGCGTCCGCCCTCAATTGGACACTTTTTTGAAAACATTGGTCGGATTTTTGAAAAAAATTGGTCACGTTTTTGAACTTTTTTGGTCAAAAATGTGAAATTCAATTGGAGACTTTTTTGAACTTCAATTGGTCACTTTTTCGAAAATCGTTTGGCCACTTTTTATAAAATGAATTGGTCATATTTTTGAAAATTATTTATTTTGGTTAGGTGTGAGCTATATAGGAATTTTTTTGAGACAATTATCGAATTGATTAACTGAGTGTTGAATAAATGCTACAAGGTGTTCAACTGGTACACTTTCACCAGCTTCAGTTATGCGTGTATTTAGGGACTCTACGTCACTCAGCTTATTGCGCTTGACCTTTCCCTTTACAATAGCCCAGAATTGTTCGATGGGATTAAGTTCTGGTGAATATGGGGGGAGGTATACCGGAGTATAACCTCTTTTTACAATTACAGGGACAATTACCCCAGGGACGTGGATTAGAGCATTATCCATAATAATGAAATAACCTTTCATTTCAGGAAACTCATCCATGATATCCATGGTATCGCTTAAAAACTGAAGATAGTGGCCACCTGTAGTACCTTTGGGGACAGATAACTTGTCCTCAGGCGCCTTTCTTTTTGTTGTCCCTACTACTTTTCTCCTCTTAACATTTCCAGATTCTCTCATACTTAAGTTAACAACACCGATAGCTGATATAGCACCAATTACAGTGCGAGACACACCTGTAGCTGAGGTTGTTGTGATGATTGCTTCAGTACCTTTTTGAGACCAACCACGACTACGACGCATGTTGATATCGAATCCTGATTCATCGACAAAGATACAATTGTTCAGATAGTCCATACCATTTCCGATCCCATGCTCAACCCAGTTAGCACGAGCCTGAAGGGTTGCTTCCTTATTTTTACCGACTGGATGACGACTAACAACTTTGATGCTTAGATTGCACTCTTCCCTCATAAACTCGGCTACTCTTGTTTTTTTAATTTGTAGTCCCTCGAAGGTCGCTGTCAAATTCTCTACTGCATCCTGGATTGTTGCAGAAGCATCTTCATCAAAAAACTGTATCAAATTCGTTTTATGCCTTTCGTCTAATTGGCTAACTGGTCTGTTGGAGCCAAGGTTCGTTTTTTTAGTAGGTATATTTCTTTCAGGGTCGTCCTCATAAGCCTTTTTCCACTTGCGTGCCGTATCATTATTTACGTTTGCGGCCTCAGCTGCCTGTTTAGCTTTCATAAGTTTCTCTTTCAAAAATAAAAATATTGCTTACGATCTTCAATAGTATAAACATTGTATTGAAGAGTCCGTTCTTTTTTAGGAGAAGCTTCCTCCATCGTAATGTCATTTGAAATTGGCATTTCAAATTGAATGTCTTTGCTTTTGATGCATTTCCGAAGATCAGTCAATTTCTTTAAACGAAAAGATGTTTCTTCAACAAAAGAAGGTGCTTCTTGACCTCTATTGTCTCTAATGTTTCCAGTACCGTCTTCATAAAAAAATTGCATGTTAAACTAAAATATTTAAAGTATATGTGAAAAATGACCAAATAATTTGACCAACTCATTTTCGAAAAAGTGACCAAATGAAATTCGAAAAAGTGACCAATTGAAGTTCAAAAAAGTGTCCAATTGAATTTCACATTTTTGACCAAAAAAGTTCAAAAACGTGACCAATTTTTTTCAAAAATCCGACCAACATTTTCAAAAAAGTGTCCAATTGAGGGCGGACGCACTGTACCTACACTATAGTGGTATTTTTGGCACACTAACCACCACCCACTTTTTTTAAAGAACGACCATTGATCTTTACTTGCACCTCCCAGCCGGGAAGAAGCCACCCCCTCTCACCTTTACTTAATTTTAAAAACAACAACAATGGGAAAATCAAGAAGAAGTACACACAAACGTTTGGAAGAAATGAAACGACTTGCGCTTTTAGATCCCGAACTTATACTCGATGAAGATGCTATCTTTATGTTGCAACCTGCTCGTCGCAAATACACTCGTCGCCCTAAATACGATCTCCCACCTGACGATCGTCATACGACAACAGATATATCTGAAGTTATTGAAATCAAGCAGGGAGCCGGCCCCGGAAGAAAGCGTCAAAAAAAACAAGAGGACATCTTTGATTCTAACGATTGTAATGACTCTAATGAACCGACCCCTGAGGAAATCAAGGAGCAAAAGGCTTCTGTTGAAAGAAAGAGAAAGGTCGATTTGAAATATCAATGGTACAATGTACTTAAAACATTGTGTACCAGCTACTTGATCTTTGTTGGCAAGCAAGGTGGCTTGCCATCCACCGAGATTGATTCGCCAGTTGCATTCGATTGCCAATGTAGTGAAAAAGTACTTCTGACAAAGACCGTCAGAATGTACTTTTTCCATGGTAAGGAGCAAAATATTCGACAAAATACTAGTATTCTCTAACCCTGAATATAATTTTGAAATAGCTATCAAGGATGTATCAGTCTGTTACTGCAGCTGTAAGCCCTTGGCAGAAGCATTAATGTTGATGGGTATGTTTCCTTCTTCTCCCTCAAGCCCCAAAAGTGCAATCCACTTGGGTTTGTTGGGCTTCTTTAATGAAGTTCGAAACACCCTGAAGTCTTCTTCTGAGGGTATTGCGAAGTTGTACAACAACTTAAGGGGAAACCCCGTCCAGGTACTTATTATCGTAAAGATAGTCTTCATATATCTACTAATCTGTTTGAGTAGAGTTGTTTGTCAGCTAATATATGCAGAAATGTACTATACATGTACAACCGACTTCTTTTGGCCGCCGATAAAGAGGTCAATCAACGAACAGATTTGAAAGACCTGGCAATGTGCTGTCCTGCTTGTCCCAGTGTATGTTTACATAATAAATTAAAATCAAATGAGATCGTAACCTCTTCATGTTTTATAGAGGGACTCCAATCATCCTATGGATCGCATTTTCATCACTATGGATGGATGTTTTAGTATGAAATGTAAGTCGAAAGCAAGTCTTCTTGATGAATTATTTACGATTGATACTGTGGAGAACGCATGGGTGAAGCCTGAATCTGTTGAGCTCTATAAAAAGGAAAAACCACCAAAAGATGTAAGTATTATGAAAGGTTAGAAACGATTTGGCTTGCTGACAAGAAAATACGATCAATAGGCTCTTTTAAACGAAAACTCATTCAGAGCTGCAGGTAATGGCGCTTCATATAAGTCCAAACTGTATCCCGTGAAAGGACTTTTTGCTGCTTCGTGTGCGCGCCATGACCTCACCCTAAAGATGGTGGATATGGATAGTGGTGAAGGGTATGTTGTATACATTTAAAATTATTTTATACTAACCACAATTTCTATTTAAAGATTTAAATATCCACTATCTGTTCTCCACGACTTGTTTCAAGAAGACAAGGACAGCATTAAGACGCCAGTAAACTTGATGTACGACATCATTTGTGTCTTGGAGAAGTCGTTGACGGTAACATCTCATTCAATATTGTTGATGCATAAATGCTAATGTATTCTTATGATAGACTCACTTCCCGTACTTGACTGCTAACGGCACTCTTGCACTCCCCGTTTTTCATGCTTATGCGCATGTTATTAGCTGTCAGTCCAGCTTTAATCCTAAAAACATTGAATCGTACGGCAGGACTGACGGCGAGGCATCGGAACGTTTATGGTCTTCACTCAGACCATTCGTCACCATTACACGTCCGATGTCTCAGGCCAACAGAAGGCTGACTCTTACGTTGGCCATCCGCCATCGTAACATGGAAAAAAAATGGGGAATGGGTAAGATGTTGTTTTTGTAAAGGAAATGGTGCATATCACTAACGACGTTATTTTGGTTTATAGCAAGTGTCTTGTACGGGAAGTACAAAAGTACGAAGAAGATCCTGGCGGCAGGATTAGTGAAGTTGAAGGGTGTGAACCAGGAGGAGATTTCGTTGGCTTGGGAGAGGCATCTGGCGTTGACTCGAAGCGGCAAGTCGTGCAGCAAAATCTGGAGTGATTTGCCACCATCATTGGGATCTGTAACAAGATTTTATCTTTTGGAGTCGATCTTGTTCAGATTTAGGTAATAATGAAACGATCACTAAAAATATCTAAATTTAACATGTCTTTTTTATCACAGAGTTAAAATGTATGAGAACTCTACCGGTACCAGTAATGCAGCCATTGACAGATTAGATGGTGTATTAACGGTATCGGCCAGTGATGGTAGTATCAAGGTAGCTGGGGAGACCTTCTTCATGCAACAAATTAAAGATATCGAGAAGAAGCAGGAGAAGGTCCTTGATGAAATTAGGCAAACAATACCTAATTTCGTCCCCCACGCCTATGCCGACTTGTCCGCTGAAACTGCCCAGCTCTCCCTTGGCTTGTGGGAGGATTTCGTCCAACGAAAAAAGTTGCTTTTCAAGGATGCTATGCGAGCCAACCTGCAAGCTTACAAGTTTACCACCAACTTGATGTTCAAATCTGGACATATTGGTAAGTCCTAATTTTTTGTTTGTTGTTATAATTAAATTTTAAATATTGTAATACGTTATAAGGTACAAAGCTTGCAGGTCAACATGGCAAGGCCCTTGGAAAGCAACGAAAACTCCTGGATGACCTGCTGGACATCTACAACCAGGAATTCCGTAAGTACAAAATTGTTATTAGAAGTTTAGGCCACTAAAGTCTTTATCGTAGAGGAAGGTATAACTGCAGCTACCTTCCTGGATGGAAATAGCCCATTTTGGGGGATCGATCTCCACCCCAAGACTGAACCATGGTTGTGCGTGAGGAACGCTAACGAGGAACTTAAGCTCTTAAAGGTAAATGAACTTATAAACTCTCTATATGTTTCTCTATATGTGTGAAATATAATTAACATCTCACATTAAAACAGCGTGAAGCGCACAACCTATTCTCCAATATAGAGGTGGAGATCGAGGAACTCACAAGGGCAAAGCGTTGGGCTGCTGAAGATTTCGAGAGAACGGGTGTTGCGGAGGAGAAGGGGATCTCGGAGGGTGTAAAAACTTTATTGGAAAGACAGCTGGAACAGAGCAATAAATGGAAAAGTCACTCAATGCGATACTTGGTGCTGCTTGGAGTCAGCCCTCCTATCAATTTTGCTTCTGAACCCCAGTCTGACACTGCCAACCTCCTTGATCCTACCGTTGATTTTGAAGGTGATGATGTTGTTGAGGATGAAGAAGACTTGGTGCTGGTTTCTGAAGGTGAAGAGGAGGATGAAGATGATGGGGAAGAAGACATGGAAGAGAGTGAAAGTAGAGAAGAAAATGAAAACCAATAATAAAAAAAAAAATTACAAATAATAAACTTTTAAGCTTAATATCAATGTCTTAATTCCTTCATGGATCATTAAACGCACAAACTTTAGGCTCGTGTACGATCACGATAAGGGGTGGATTTGTTGAATGCCGCCGGGGAAATGGATCTTCTACCAGAGATTTAATTTTAAGCTCGGGCAAAAAAAAAAGCGGCACCCGAGTATGGATTAATAAAACGACATTTTTTAGGCTCATGCTTTTTTTTCAGCAAGGATTAATAAAATCTTAATTTCATAAATGTCGAATTTGAATACACTATAAACCAGAATTATTTAAATTCATATTACAAGAAACCATCGAATTACATTTAATATTAATTAAATACTATACTTAAATCAATATATAAAAGTTTCATGGCTTGGGCGATGTATATAGTATACGTATAAGTTTTTTTTGGATCATTTGTCATTTTGAAGCTCTTTTTTGACATTCATGCTACAACTGGAAAGACAATCACTAAAAGTATTAGCACCATCTGAAAGCTACAAAAAAATAGAGTATAACTGCATTTAAGAATACAAAATTAAACATACTTTTTTTTTTTCAACAGGTATAACCACATATTATGCATAATTTTTCAAAATACATAATTCGTTTTTAAGGGTTTTTTATATAAAAACATGTATAGACAATATTTTTTTTTATTTCAAAGCTTATATCATATACTATATGTTTACAGGTTTTAGAAAATACCAAATAAAGAGTACTTTCATCAGAAGGGACTTATTCTACATGTAAAAAACTAATTTGCAATGTTACAGTGTGAAAAACCAAGAAATCGGAAAATGATCAAAATAGATGCAAAAACAAAAGGTTAAAAAGACAGTTGAAATTTACATGTATATAGAAACTTAATTTCTTTTGATCTGTATAGTTTTTGTATACTTTTATTAAGAAGAATATCGTATAATGGTCAATACAGACACTTCCTGGATATGCAGATCCCTCGGATTTGATTGGCCCTAATTTATTTTGCAAGGAAATGTAAAAAAAAATCACTGAATTGGTTGTATGATCAACCCAATGATATTATATACCTCTAAATTTATATCCACATTTAAATAGTATATTTTGAATATAACTATAAAAAAAACTGAGATCTTCTATACTTGAAAACATTTATTATTCTTTGTTTTTGTTGAATATTGAAAAGCAGTAATGATCATGTGTGCTAAAAATAAAGCTAGAGATCGCCCATTTTTTTTAAAAAAAAAGGAAATTCAGAAAAAGTGAGGGGGGTATCCCAAAAAAAAATCGGACATACAAGAGTAAAATTTTTTCATCCAATCGATGAATAATTGCGCAATCGAATCATTTGTTCGGTCCAATAGAATTAGATAATTTTTTTTTCTATTAGAAAGATTACAGCCCCATACCCTGTGATTGTTTACTTTTTTCTCCCTTACACTTTTTAACTTACATGGCATCTCACCTTGCTAGCAACAAGTAGTTTTAACATACCGATTATGTAACTACTGTGTTCCGATCAAACGTACCGCCTTTGCTTTAATATCCTTCCCGTCGTGTTATCTCTAGGCAGTAAAATATTTTTGTTTTAACGAATTAAGCTTTGGAGTAAGTATACTGTTTTGTCTTGACAAATTGTAATCACAATTCCTCTAGAACTAACAAACTGTTTTAGATAGTGTATTGCCTTTGCCAATGTACACAATGCGTATAATATAAACACACCCATCTCGCTAACAACAAGTTGCCTTGTCTCTGCCACTGTAAGTTAATATTTGTTATTTGAAATTTCGGATGAGAACATGTAGAGAAGAATAGGCTTGCTCGGAGATGTTTATTGTAATAATATATTGTCATGATCATTTTATTGTAATAAATTCACAGCGTATGCCTCCACTTACGAGTCCTTTTATGTGTCAATTGCAGACGTTGGTAGTACTGCGCGTATCTAGTTTTGATAGTTACGAGAGCTTTACTTACAAACGAGTATAAAACATAACGTTTGTCATACGCCTCTAAGTTATAATATACAGCGTAATTATTACATGCAGCATCGGCTGCTATATTACTCATGACATGTGGCTCAGTTAATCATCTTTTGACTCTCCCGACATGAAAGAACAGACGCAATTATTGGATAGTCGATTGCTCTTCCACCGTATCGTACAGTCATAAAGGAGCATTTAAAAGAACTAAAATATTTGCTTTTTACACCTTTTTTTTATGTATTAAATAGACAAGATTAGCACTTTAACCAAATGACTTCACTTACAACGAAAGATGATAAATACAACTGTAGCGTAAGCAAGTCGCGTTGTTCTGTTTGTTCAAGAGAATTTTCTTCGACCTCTAACCGAAATAGACATGCACTTAAATTTCACAATGCTTCTCCCCCTGCAAATGTTGGGCGACCTTCATTAGGTGGAAGGAAACAAGCCAACCATAGATACTATAAAAAAGTTACAGCTGAAAAAACCAGACCCAAATGCGCAGTGTTCTTGACTTCAGCAATGGAAGAGTCGAAGTCTTTGGATAAAAGTAATTTAGTGTCATCGTACCAGACCAGCCTTAAACAATGGCAATTACAACTTCAAAAGTCTAGACAAATTATGTCTCTTCCAACTCTTAACAACTGGCAATGCGACTCAAGCTACTGGGAGTTTCTAACTTTCGCACTCATGACCCATGAAGTACGCAATTACGAATTATACTTCGAGCATGAAGTTTTTTTTAACTCGACGTCTCCTTTAAGCGCCGTTTATTCCAGCAATAGCTATACTCGCGAGCATATGAATATCTGTCAGAAGTTCTGGACTACTCCAACGTCTAAATTCAACTGTTTACTTAAAGCCTATTGCAAAGCTTTTACAGGGTACTATTATACCCAATAAGATAGTGTATATATTGTCAAATAAAATATTGTTGTTAAAGAAAAACGTTAAAAAACTGCTATCACAGCCTCAACCAACATATAAAGCAACGTTACTGTACATAGCAGTTTTATAACAAAAAAATTATAAGTGGAAAGATTAATAAAATCTTAAATTTATGTCAGTTTGTTCTTTATTTCCACAGTCTGTTCTTTATTTCCACAGTCTGTTCTTTATTTCAGTTTATTCTTTACTTCAGTTTATTCTTTACTTCAGTTTATTCTTTACTTCAGTTTATTCTTTATTTCAGTTTATTCTTTATTTCAGTTTATTCTTTATGGGATTCAAGACGTAAAACGCAAAATAAAAAGTATCCCAACAAATCAAGTATTAAATGTATTTAAATTTATTTAAACGAGGAAAAAGAAAGGATATAATTACCTTTGTTAATGGGCAAGGTCAGGCGAAGAAACTTCCAGCGTAGCCGGAGTTGTATCAACTGCTTCTGCACCTGGTACAGCAAAAGAAATCTTATTTTCTTTAATTGCCTCAAGGACGAGGTGCATTTGGCCAGATGTTTGCTCATGGGCCCTTCTAACTGGGACATCTTCGGGCCACCCAAACATCTTCAGATCAGCAGTTTGATCCTTGAACTTCTGGAACGGAAATGCTTTAGCAAATTTTGCGCTTGGATGAGTATCTAATGTAAAATGTCAGTAAGAGTGTCAATCTTGTGTAGTAGGGGAAACTGACGATACAACTCTAAAATTCTTTGACTATACTCTTTTCTCAAGAGATTGCCGTTCTGACTATATGGCTTAGATACTTATTTTAACATGTAAGTAATAATTTTAGTAATCTAATTTAAACGAAAACATACTTCTCTCGTTCGCATCATGGTTCCTCTTTTTCAAGAAAGCCGACAACTCGCTGCCCATCGTGTCTTTCAGACTTAGACAGTGCTCTTTTGTTTAAAAATAATGTAAGCTGCTTGTTCTATACACTCCCCAATATATTTGACTTACCTCCAGCAGTTAGCATATGCATAATCAAACGAACATTACCAGATTTTTCGTTTAATGGAAATACACTGATAACGAGGAAGTCCGAACCACAGAGAGCATTGTAGGAGTGAATTATTTTCTTCATCTCTGAGACTGCTTCCAGATGGTGCAGGTGCTTTTTCTCAGAAGTAAGCTTACTAACAGGTTGATAATCGGTTACCAATGCAGCCTTTTCTGCTGGGTTCAATGCTTTGTATAGCGTAGACGCATTTTTTTGAAAAGCGATTAAGCCTATAAACGTACAAACAATTAGATATAATTAGCATTTACGGTGAGTTTAGTATACCTTCGGATTGAACATCTGCAGTAGTATCCATTTTCCTAGTTGCTGCCAACTTTTCTGTAAAAGCGTTGTAAGGGCTTTTACGTTTACGAAAGACTACTTGCGTTGCTTCACGATTAAATTCAATGGCCTCTTCAGCCTCGGCCTTAGAAATGTTTTCTGCCAGCATTAACTTTTCAACTGTCTCTTGAACCAAGTCTCTCATTCGAGCGTCAAAATCACTGATGAGTTGTCTACTTTCTTCGGAATAGTTTTGCAAAGGCATTTGAATTATAATAACAATATAGTAAAATAGTAACAACAGAAAAAGGTGCTATGGTGTAGTATGCCCCCCCCCCCCCTCCCATGTAAAATTTTTTTTATTGTATATTAGCAGTCCTCCAAGGTGTGGTTGAGTTTAATAGGACTTACGACACTTATGACACTTATGACACTCGGGGCCTAAACAATCATTTAGATTACAAAAAATTTGCAGGCAAAAGCAGTCTTAATGATTTATTTTTTGTCTGAGTGTCGTCTTCTGTGGTGAAAAATTCGGGTATATAAGTAAATCGTTCTCCGACACATACGTCACCATTTCAACAATTCAAACAAGATAGAAAAAAAAGGCTTTTCATTTCTTCTGTAAGAATCAACAAAACATTGCTCAGGCTAGGACTCTTCACCTCATATTCAACCATGAGGTAAGTTTCGACAACCCAGCTCTTTTTTATCGTTTAGGGATTCCTTTTGGGAACTTAAGATAAGAGATGCCCGCCTGCTTAACACAGCATAAGCTAGACTTGGCTACTTATCCCTTGAGAAGCGACAACCCCACTTATTTGTAAGAACATCGCTTCCAACAAGCTTTGTTGTTTATGAATATGTCCGTCTAGGTGCTAATATTACCAATGTTTTGATTGCAAAAGCAAGGAGACAGGCTAGGACTCTTCACCTCATATTCAACCATGAGGTAAGTTTCGACAACCCAGCTTCTTTTTATCGTTTAGGGATTCCTTTTGGGAACTTAAGATAAAAGATGCCCGCCTGCTTAACACAGCATAAGCTAGACTTGGCTACTTATCCCCTGAGAAGCGACAACCCCACTTATTTGTAAGAACATCGCTTCCAACAAGCTTTGTTGTTTATGAATATGTCCGTCTAGGTGTTAATATTTCTTCTTTCAACTGGTTCAAAAAAAAAAAAAAAAAAAATCGCTCACGGCCACGTGCAGGTAATACGTTTTATACTCAATCTTGGTATGCAATGTGATGGAACTAATGTTGTTTTTTTCTTTTTTACCCATACGAGAACGCTTCTCTTTGCAACGCTTTGGTTGGGTTCTTTCGCAAGGAAAAGCTTGAAGATCTCTCTCTTAAGTAGTTTACAACAAGCTCATTTCTAGTAACCTTTAGACTTTGGCATTGATGGCATAGGTGGTTTTTAGTGTTTTTGGGTAAGCCAATTAGCCCCTGGAAATGAAGAGAAAAGGAGCAGAAACATCAAGGTTACCCTGATGATTGAACGAACGTTGAATGAGCGACTTTTACATTCTGAACATCCAACTACTTGGCCACATAAACGACAAAGACAAAGCAATAACAAAGTCTAAAGAAAAAGAGTTCAAGAATAGAAAAATGAAGTGTGTACTGGCTGCATTTGTATCTACTTAGTATTGTTTAAATTTACAATAAACATACTCTTGTAATTGGGTAAATCACTTATAATTTGAGTCCTTTTAGATCTATTGAACCTAAGTTGATAGATTACTGCCGCTACTCCTGATTTACAATGGTTGATCTATTATATTTAGAACTTTGTACTTTCTATAGGGATAATCTAGGATATATAGATGTATGAATAGATGATGCGTCATCGCAGTTTTGTTAATTAATTAAAAAAGATAGGAAGAGGCACTTGTATATAATCTGAGACTGTATTGAAACTTTCTTAGTAGAGTATCTTTGTTTGAATAGAGCCTTTTCAATATGTAAAATGTTGATCCACCATTTTGCTTACAGTTTTTTTAATCAGCAGGATTGAATTTTATATCGCAAGAAAAGAATAAATATTAATAATATTGGGAACAATAAAGCTCAAGTCTTTAGTTCTAGTAAGTATCCTAGTCGTCCGAGACTTTATACTCAAAAAAGATACTATTCCTCAAATAATTGCAGACGCTAGCAACCAAGTTGCTCAATCATCTTTTGAAGGGTTTCCGCGCTATTCGACTAGACGTTTTAATGACTGCCCTTGCAGGCCGTCCTATTTAATAAACAATTATATATACAGTGCGACATCTTTTTTTAAAAGGCACGACACTCTTTTTTTTTTAAAGTGCTACACTCTTTTCTAAAAACATACGACTCTTTTTTTTAAAAGCGCGACACTTTAACTTTTTTTTTTGCGACATCATTTTGGCAAAAGTGTAATGCTACCGAGTGCCCTACTATTTGTTCTGTGTTACGTCTTCATCTCACATACTTGGAGCCGTAGAATAGACTTTTTTTTTTAAAGATCTTATGAATGATAATTTATATGAACTGTGGCGCTTATTTTACTAGATTTTTAAACTAACCATTCAGATAGAATACAATCAAAAAAGTCATGAATGCTGCCATTGATTTTTCGTCTTAAATCTATTATAACTGCATGTTACCTCACTTGGCGACAAAAAAATACCTCATCGATCGTAAATGATAGGTACCACATTTACCACTCTCTCTTATGAACTCATAAAGAAAATCATGTCAATTTGGTAACTAATGGAAACCCGTCAGCGCTGATGAAACCCACCCGTGGGAATATCATAACATCTGGAGGGTTGCTTAATCAAGAAATTAAAGCTCATTGAGAATTCTGTCCTCCAACCAAACCGATGAAATCTTGGGATCTTTCCCCTTTAATCCGTCTTCTTGAAAGATACCTGTCATTTGACAGTGTGTGAGAATTCGACTAGTTTAGAACAAAGTGATAATTAGGGGCCTATTTGCTGAGTCGCCCGTTCTATGGAAGAGTTTCTTTCATTTCCATTCGTAGTGATGATCAAGCTATCTCTCTTTCGCTCTCTTCCTCCCAACAACATACCCAGTAGTGTGGTACATAGGTTACAGCATTTATCCTTTGTTGGTAGTAAAACAAGAGCCTATAACTCTCATTGTGGCGCGCTTCTTTTGTTGTGATGTTGTTTCGGAGACTGTTGTCAAAGAGGAGAGGGGAGGGTTACACGATATTTTGAAGAAATAATTTTTTTTTCTTTTTCAAGCTGAAATTGTCTTAAATAGCCTTCGCATAATAAAAACTGAAAGAGGTATTTATCAACAAAAAAAGAATGGGTTTGTACGCCTACTCACAAAAAAAACATCATGTAAAATATGTGTCTATAAAAAAAAGAGAGAAAAAAAAATTTAAATGCTATAATATGAGCAGGATCAGTATCTTTGACGGGGGTGCGGAACCCTCCCCCTTTTTACACTGCATATGGTAAAAGATGCTTGAATAGGCAGTGTTCTATCAGACCAATGAAAATTAGAATTCGGAGCCACTAAGCACCCCCCCCCCCTTCCCCCTCCCGCCCCTCCTCTCCGCTTAACTTTTTGGGTTGTTTGTCGTATATATAAAAATAAATAATGTATCGTTTCTTAAGTCGTTCTTCTTTCACTCGACCTCTACCAAAACTTAAGGTTTTCCAAGCAACTTTACGCATGTCAAGCCTTTCCCGTTATTATGCCGATGAGAAGGCACCTTTCTCTCGTCTTGAAGCCAAACCTTTCTTTGAGACACTTGACTTGAAAGAAAAGAAATATGCTCATTACATGTCACGCGCTTCGTTTGAAGGCACGCGCATCATTATTGCCCAAACCAACCCTGCTGCTATTGCCATTTACGACATGATCATCAAGACCTTTTCATTGCAAGATGGTAGTATGCGTGATTCAGACACACTCTTCCAAGCCAGGTACAGCAAAAAAAAAACGAATAAGAATGTAGACATAAAGTACTTACTTTCCTATTTCTACATATAAAAAGTGGCGTTTCCGCCGAGACGTATGAACAATTTCTTCAATACGCAGCTCAATTCTTGGGCAACTTGAGCAATTACAAATCCTTCGGTGACGAAAAGTTCATTCCCCGTTTGAGTGCAGACGACTTTGAAAAGATTGTGCGTGGATCCGAAAGCGAGGAAGCGATCGGCTTATTCGAGCAATGCAGAGATGAATTATACAATGTAGAGCCCACTGCGCATAATTTAATTGGTTTCCCTCAAGACGGTCATCTGTCTGGTTATTATTCACCCAATATCACCAAGGACGATATCTTGCTCATTCAAGGTTTCTGCGAACAAGAAAAGATTGATCCTTTAAACACTCGATTGTTCAAGGATGAACAAAATAATTATACATTGACCGTGGCAGCCGCAGAGGAACAAGTACCCGCCAAGACCTATACGTTAGAGAATGGATCCACTGTACATGTCACTTTCACAGATTTCCAAGCTTGCATGAAAAAAGTAGCGCAAGCCATCCAACAAGCCATCCCCTATGCTGCCAACCAAACACAGACTGACATGTTAAAGGCCTATCACACATCTTTCCAGTCTGGATCGATTGAGGCGCACATGGACTCTCAACGGTTTTGGTTAAAGGACCTGAGTCCTCAAGTAGAAACCAACATTGGATTTATCGAGACTTATCGTGATCCTCAAGGTGTGCGTGCTGAATGGGAAGGCTTTGTGGCCATGATCAATAAAGAACAAACGTTAAAGTTCAATCGATTGGTGGATAACGCCCCCTTATTTGTGGCAAGATTACCTTGGTCAGCCGAGTTTGAACGAGAGACCTTGAACAAGCCTGATTTTGTATCCTTGGAAGTGCTTTCTTTTGCCACTGCTGGTATTCCCGCTGGTATTAATATCCCCAACTATTCCAACATTACTCAGATCTATGGGTCTAAAAATGTGTCCTTGGGCAACGTGATCTCTGCACAATCCCCCTCTGAGAAATTCCCTTTCCTTCGTGAAGAAGATTTACAGCTTTACAGAGATTATCGTAACTTGTCCTTTGAGGTTCAAGTAGGTACACATGAGTTGGGTCATGGTACAGGTAAATTATTTACAGAGGATGAAGAAGGTCAGTTGAACTTTGATGTGGAGAGTTTGGTGAACCCCTTGACACAAGAACCCATCACTACTTGGTATAAACCTGGACAAAACTTCAATTCTAAATTCAAGAGTATTGCTTCCAGTTATGAAGAATGTCGTGCTGAATGCATTGCACTCTCTCTCTCTCCTCACGAGGATATCCTCAAGATCTTTAATTATGAGGGACAAGAAGCTGAGGATATCTTGTACATTATGTATTTGAACATGGCAAGAGCTGGTCTCACCGCACTCGAGTTCTACAACCCCACGGCCAAGAAGGTAAGCGGGCGCAATAAAAGGTGATGTGTGTATGATAAATACTAATATATGTTATAACTAGTGGGGACAGGCACACATGCAAGCACGCTATGCTATTATGAACATTATGTTGAAGGCAGGAGAGGGCTTTTTAGAGTTCAAGCCTTGTGTGGTAGATGATAAAGAGAGTTTGGAGATCCATTTGGATCGTAGTAAGATTCGATCTGTGGGAGCACCCGCCGTGTCTGAATTCTTGACGAAATTACAGATTTACAAGGCCACAGCAGATGAAGAGGGTGGAACCGAGCTTTATTTGGAAACAACACGTGTGCCAGATGATTGGAATACCATTCGTGATACCGTGATTCAGTCCAAGCAACCTCGTAAATCCTTTGTTCAGGGAAACACTTTTGTCGAAGGTGAGAATGTGACATTGAAAGAGTATGAGGCATCCACCGTAGGCCTCATTCAAAGTTATGTCGAACGTCGTGTTTAAATAAACTTTTTTTTGTTGTTGTTGTTGTCATCATCTGGGCTTAAATCATAAAAAGAAAAAAGGTGGCGTTTTTCTTTGTTGTTGTTGCTATGCGAAATAACCCAAAAACAAAGTACAGTGCTTCCGCTCTCAAATCGTAAATTTCTTGAACTTAATTTGGAACACTTCTCAAACTTCAATTGGAACACACTGTGAACTTAAGTCTGACATTATCATTTACCTCTTTATTTTTTACTTTTCTAATTCATAATTAGCTTGTTTTTTTTACGTGAAGATAGTCACGACAACTGGTTATTACCTTAATTTTTATAAGAGACACATTGGACATCTTGGACGAACAGATATCCTGAAATGAAAGGATTTTATCTTATTATGGATACAGTAGTGGCTTTATGTTAGGATATCCGATTTAAGGATATTTTCTATCCTCAGCATTAGGTGCTTCCCACCCGAAAATGTAAGCAGTCTGTTTTTGGTTCTAAATTTGTCGAACACGAAGGGAAGGGAAAAGAAATTTTTAATAGCTGGCCGAAATACTCCGTTTCGAAAAAAAAAAAAAAATGGCTGCATGCTCTCATCAATTATAACTGTCCAAACATGTCTCCTCCGTTCCTTTATAAAAAAAAGTCAGAATCGCTCATTTAATGATTTTTACGATTTGGGCAGCATGACTTTTATTTAATATAAATTGAAGATATTCATTACAAAGATAGCGACAATGATAAACACAACCACAATGATCTTTATTATGGTGACTAAGTTTAGTTTTTTTGGTATCACTTGAAACTCAATGAAGGTTTCATCTTTTTTGGTTTCATAGAGTTGATAATCTGGCTGTACTCTTTCTTACTCATTGATCTGCTTATTCGTCTTTTTGGGGACTCAGGAGGTCTCTTGACACAATGACTTTCATACATATGAATGATTTGCTTGATTTTGTGGATGCTTATCATCAGAATTGGAAGAGAATTAAATGACTGGGGAACATCGATGCTGTATATTTTGAACATTGTATAAAAGTTGCTGTTGCGCAACACAATCATATAAAAAACCAGCTTAAATCCTTTGGTACGTTATAACATTTAACGATCAGAATGATGTTGGATACAGCAACAAAACTGAATATTTTTTTATTGACAAACTTACCAACTACCATAATCATTAGGGCACTCTCCAAGTTTTCTTCGTCACAAATATTCTTTCCAAATTTAGTTAAACATAGCATGTCATAGTGAATGTCGAGAGAGTTGCTGTTACTTTCATTAATTTTCACTTCGCAGTAACCGACTGTATAGTCCGCTGTTCTTTGCTTCAAAAAGAACATCTCTGCATCGGGACACTCGTCGTCTGTGCCGGTCCCTTGCGTGTTCGTCCTAAAAAAACATGTTTAGTTTACACGTTTAATACAGATATTACAACGGTTTTACCACATGAAACTATGGTTTTTATCATGATTGATCAACATTCCATTCAATAAGGGGTCTAGATATTTGGTGATCAATTCAATTTCCTAGATTTCGTGATTTAATAACGGCTCCGCAGGAAGTTTTTCCACACTAGTTACGCAAAGCCATGATAGAAATCAGTATGTATTTCGATTGAGTCGCAATCAATAATACTTACTACGCCAAGAAGATGTCTAATACTTTCGTATCAAGATCATCGGCTGCTTCGTATAGTTGAAATATTTGCCATTTTATCTTTTTTCGGCTTGAATCTTCAATTATCTACAGTTGATAAATTTGTTAAAAGTGCATCAAATTATCTGACATTCTATCGAAGCTTACTGTCATCACACTTTCCAGTTCTCCCACAAGGTGTTTGTCTACTCTCATTCCCATATCTAAATATTCATTTCTTAAATCCTTGTGATAACAAGCCAAATTTGCAATTCCAATAGAAGTTGTTATTTCTTGGCAGTGTTGGTTTTTCACAAGGAGAAGTACCTCGTTTAATGCTCTAAAATTTGTGTTTCGTAAGCTTAAAAATAAATAAATCCCAACTAAATATAGGAAATGTCTAGACCTCCGTAGTTTTTTCAAACGTATTTTTTTTTTATACTACTTACAGAAATTCTGGCCAGAAGACCAGCAGGCCAGTATCATTACGACTATTCAGAGTTCAATCACAGCTATTCACAGTACGTGAGTTCCAAAAACTCAAGAACTCTGCCTAGGAGGTCACCCTCCTATAGCAAAGACTAGCCGCAGCTGCAATATCACAATATATCTTTTTCAATTTAGCTTCTTTTCAAAGAAACAAGAGTCACTACTAAGCAAACCTTTTTACGTGATCGGTTACTTTCATACGATAAAAGAAGTATGTTAAGGGAAAAGAAAAAGGGAGGAATAAAGTGTGTGAACCAGCTTTATGTATAGATAAACAAGCTTATGTCAAGATGATTTCATTTGTCTATTTTATCATCCATAATGTTTGAGCCTTTACTTAAAATAGAAGCACTTGCAAAAGCCTCCCAAGCAAGTCAGAGCTTGGTCATTGTCTATCTGCGTTCCAGTAGTAGCTTGTAATGATAGTGAAGCATATTTCATGGAAAACAGAAATCGATCATCACATGAAGTTTAGATGATATGGCATGTCAATCGACGGGTAGACCATCTCGTGATTCTAAAAAATACGTTTGAAAAAAATACGGAGATCTATCCTCTATGATCTCACTTACTTCACTCGATGAATGAATCGGAGGCATTCTCCATAAGATAAAATCCTTTCATTTCAGGATATCTGTTCGTCCAAGATGTCCAATGTGTCTCTTATAAAAATTAAGGCATTAACCAGTTGTCGTGACTATCTTCACGTAAAAAAAAAACAAGCTAATTATGAATTAGAAAAGTTGGAAAATGAAGAGGTAAATAATAATGTTCATAGTGTGTTCCAAATTAAGTTCAAATCAAGTTCGAATTTAATTGGTTGAACGTTCCATTTTGTTTTCGAGATATGTACCACCAAGTTCAAAAAATGTATGATTTGAGAGCGGATCAAACAACTAAAAAGGCTGAATCATCATTTTAATTGTTTTTAGATCGTATACTATAAATTATTGTATTACAAAATGAAAAAATCACATTTTTTTACACAAAGTGCGGCTAGTTTTTTTTTTTTTTTTTGCATGATGTCCCAAAATTTGTTGATAATCCCTCCCTTCCCTTTTGTCAAGCCCGTTTCTTGTACCGAAACAAAAAAAAAATCTGCGCATTATTTTTAATTTTGTAAGAAAGCACAGACAATTAAGCTTAGAGGAGAAAACAAGACAAAAAAAAAAAAAAGAAAGGGGGAAGAGAAACACCTCGTTCTTTAATATGATGAGAAGCTGAGTAGACCTTAGCCACACGCACAAGCCTCGACCAATTACAAGTCCCGTTTTTAAAAGAGCGCCCATAGCCCATTTATTCCTCTAACATATATAATTAAAGCCCAGGTCAAGAGTTACTCGTGCTTTTTTTTTTCTCTCTTCTCTTGTCTTTCTACCTTTTTTTTTTTTTTTTTTTTTTTTTGTCAAAGCAGATACTTTTTTTTATTTATACCACAGGTAAAGTATCTTTTATTCGAAATAGAGTCTTTCTCTCTTTCACAAACAAAAAGGAACACTCTTTTTCTTTCCATCCAGTAACGAGACATTACTTTTCCCTTTTTATTTTTGTCAATTCTCATCATCTGGGGAAAAAAAAAAGAGAGAGAAAGAGAAACTTGCTCCGTTTGTTGAAAGGAGAGAGTAGTATTTTTATGGACTATTGTCTTTTTTTTTTTTTGACACTGATTATTTTCCCTCCTATTTTTTAAATATATATATATATATATATAAAAGATGGCTGAAATTAGAAGAAAACTCGTGATTGTAGGCGATGGTGCATGCGGTAAAACTTGTCTTTTAATTGTCTTTTCCAGAGGCACTTTCCCAGAGGTAATAAAGAAAAAAAGATGATAGAATAATCACATGATTTTGACTTTTGTGCATTAGTTGTATGTCCCTACTGTCTTTGAAAACTATGTTGCAGATGTTGAAGTTGACGGTAAAAATGTCGAATTAGCTCTTTGGGATACAGCAGGTAAAACATATAATGTGTGTGTGTGTGTGTGTGTGTGCAATTCAATTAACCTCCCATTTGTGATAGGCCAAGAAGATTACGATCGTCTTCGTCCTCTTTCTTACCCTGACTCCCACGTCATTCTCATTTGTTTCTCCATTGATTCACCTGATTCCTTGGACAATGTTCAAGAAAAGGTAAAAAAAAAAAAAATAACATTATTTTAGTTTCTATTTTCTAACTCCTTCCAATAGTGGATTTCCGAAGTTCTTCATTTCTGCCAAGGATTGCCCATCTTACTCGTTGCCTGTAAGAAAGATTTAAGAAACGATCCTGGAAAGATTGAGGAATTGAGAAGAACTTCTCAAAGACCTGTTACTGCCGAGGAGGTAAACTGAGAAAGAAGACTTTTTTTTTTTTTTTACATGCTAAAAATAGATTTATTTATTATTTTTTTTTATATTTTATAGGGCTTGGGTGTTGCACAAAAGATTGGTGCTTACAAGTATCTCGAATGCTCAGCAAAGACAGGTGAAGGTGTACGTGAGGTTTTCGAAAATGCCACTCGTGCTGCCTTGATGAGAGGCCCTAAGAAAAACACTGGAAAGCGTGGATGTGCCATTTTGTAAACAACATATTCTTTTGACACACGCACACACACACTCTCTCTCACCACACACACACACACACACACACACACACACACTCGATACTCTATAAATAATAACTTTTTTTTTTTAATTATCAAAATACTAAAGATCAATGGATGGTTTTGGTTTGAATTTCTTGGCGGCTCTTTCGGATGGACGTGCAACTAATTGTTGACCATAGACTGTAAAGTCCTTTTTAATTTGGTTCACATGTACATTAAATATACTGCTATTTTTGGGTATTTCTATAAATAATCACTTTAGTTTTTAATATGACACTTTTTCATTGCCTGTACTTACGCTTCAGCTTATTATCTTTTGTAATGATCTTAAACATGGACAAAGTCTCCTGCACCACTAATCCCGATGTGCCCACATACGATGGATTTGTGCTCTGAATGACTGTAAAGGGTGCGCCATGAAAATCTGCCTTGATCAACTTTTGCTCAAAGTTAGCTGTACCCTGCAACAGTAGTTTTTCCATGTAACCTTGCCATAATTCACCCAATGGCTGAAACAGATGATACTGATGGGCTTCTTTGGGTATATCATACACTTTCAATCGTCGTTTCTCTCTTGCCGTAAGCCTGCCTTCCTTCTTATTTCTCAGTTTCTTCTTCAAGGCCTTTTTATCTGTTTCCTTGATAAATGTGTTGGATCGATCCACATGCACTGGCTTCATCTTGTCTATCACTGTATCCACATTGGACGTGGGTTTAATAAACCCTCCTACAAACTCTTTCACTCCAGCCTACAAACACACACACATTTCTATATTAGTCTCTCGTATCGCTTCCCCCTCCACTTTTCCTTCTTTTTTTTTTTTACAGTTACTTTACTGTTCCAATTTTGTTGCTGCTACTGCCGGGTAACGGCTGATATACACTAGCAGCTAATTAAACATGATGAGCTTCATTGTTTCTTTTGTTCCTCATTTCAGTCTTACCTTTCTCCATGATTGAAAATGAAAAAAGAGTTTTTTTTTTTTTTTTTCTTCTCTCTCTCTCCTAAAAAAAAAAAGCGTCACCTTTTTTTTTTTGTCCCGCGTGTGACACTCATTGGAAAAGAGAGAAATCCAAAATTCATGCTGCCATCATGTTTCACTTTTGGATAAAATCCCTTTGACTGTAAAACAAATTTAATAAAAGTATTTTCTTTTTCTTCCACCATGACTAAATAATTCCACAGGGCCTTTTCCCCCATTCTCCCAACCCTCTAATTGCCATAATTGATCTGCAACAGATATACAGCAAACACGGTCTCTCAACTTTACCCATCAAGTAATCCAGGATTTCTCTTCTATCAACGATAGAAACATGTTCAATTTGACAGTTGGGGGGACATTATTTTAAAATACGCCGGGTTATCAAGTTGTGTGTTTTGTATCAAGAAGATTAAGTTTTCTAAAAGCACATGTCTCATTTTCTATGCTGCATCGGTCTTTTTTTTTTTTGAAATTTGGGTTGTCGTGGTATCGCTATTAAATTGAAGTCAAAAATGCTCATAAAAGACGCGCCATTTTTATCAAAGTAAACCCACTGACTTGTAATTGATGGTTGAGAGTGGAAGCACAGTATGAATAGTTCAAATAACAAATTTAGTGTGCATTTTCGTAACAGCTCGTTGACATCCTCGACATAAAAAGCAGTCTCGTTTTTGGAGATAAAAAGTTATAATTTTTTTTTTTTTGGTTTTCCTCTTGTTTTTTAAAAGCTTTACAAATCACTTCTTCGTGAGTCAATTTACCGAATGTATGAAACATTTTTGCAGCATTTTGTTGTCTCTTGTTTTCAATACAAGGGTAAGTATAACAATAGTTTCTAAGGACTATCTCAACTAATTTATTTTTTTCTCTCAACCTAAATGACGAAATGAACAACCAGCTGTTCCAGTGCATGGCGTCCTGGATACAACCTCTTTTGAGTTGTATTAAATGCAGGCTTGAAACGGTCTATTTTGGGTGAATCCATTAAATAATCACTTCATTTTGACAGAGCCTTCTGCATAGGGTAAAGGAGTTTGTTACGCTTCTCCGATACAACTTTATGTATGAGGCAGGGTTGTTTCATTATTCTTTTGCTGCTGCATAGTTGCTCTTAGGTAGTTGGCTATAAAGTTATATAAATAATGATGACTTATCTTTTTTTTTTTTTTTTTGCCTTAGTTAGTAACGTGTAGATTTAAGATGACGTAGATGAACAACCAACTGTTCCAGTGCATGGCGTCCTGGATACAATCTCTTTCGAGTTGTATTAAATGCAGGCTTGAAACGGTCTATTTTGGGTGAATCCATTAAATAATCACTTCATTTTGACAGGGCCTTCTGCATAGGGTGAAGGAGTTTGTTACGCTTCTCCGATACAACTTTATGTATGAGGCAGGGTTGTTTCATTATTCTTTTGCTGCTGCATAGTTGCTCGTAGGTAGTTGGCTATAAAGTTATATAAATAATGATGACTTATCTTTTTTTTTTTTTTTGCCTTAGTTAGTAAGATGACGTAGATGAACAACCAGCTGTTCCAGTGCATGGCGTCCTGGATACAATCTCTTTCGAGTTGTATTAAATGCAGGCTTGAAACGGTCTATTTTGGGTGAATCCATTAAATAATCACTTCATTTTGACAGGGCCTTCTACATAGGGTGAAGGAGTTTGTTACGCTTCTCCGATACAACTTTATGTATGAGGCAGGTTGTTTCATTATTATTTCGTTGCTGCATATCCAACAAAACACAAAATCAGAATGACACTTCCCTGGGTCCTTAGCTGTTTGGAAAGACCACCGCTACCTAGCACATCAACCTCATCATCCTCACCACTATCACCCTCTATTAGTATGAGCTACAAAAGATAGAAATGTCAACCTTAAGACCCTCCTATACCATTTATACAATAAAAGATAATCCTCTTTACTTCTCTCTCTTTATACCTGCTTTTGTTGTAGATCCCGTCCTTTCAATTATCCAATCTGACGAATCTACACAAATATATAAAAAAAAAATAAGATCCCTTTGTGATCGGTTTGTCTGGGTCAAATTATTTTTCTTTCAAGTGGTGTAATTTACTTGGGGGGGGAAATGTTTAGCTTCTTTTAAAAGTGTGTGCAAAAACTTTCACAAAAGTAGGAAGAGTTTTCAAACATTCGGTAAAATTGAGAGTGAAGTATCTCGGGGCGGGTCTTTGCGCACTATGAAAGTCATGTCAAGCAGCCAATGAGGAAAGGCAATGGTATTAGTTTTTTTTAGTCAAGAACGAAAGCTAATAAAAATGTGTCAAAAACTATAGATTACATCAATTCACTGCCTTTTTTTTTTTTCACACACTTCTTTTGTTTAAAGACAGCCGACAATGGTTACACGATCTTATTTCAAATGTAGAACAAGCAGGTTATAAGCTGTGCACCAAAAAAAAAAAAAGTTTATATATATATATATGTATATAGAAAGGGAATAACAAAAAAAAAAAAAAAAAGATCTAGAAATCCGTGATAGGACCTTGTGTACGAGGACTGATATATAAAGCAGTGGCTTCGGTAAGTAAGACAGGTTCCTTATCAATGGTATCAATCCATGCTTTACCCCAAGCCTTACGACCTTCTAATTTCTCTAATTCACCATGGACAATCACCCATTGTTCTGAAAAGATGGGTCGACGGTAATTGACATTGAGGTTGGCTGTAAAGCCGGACTTATTTGGTAGACTAGGAATGGTCTTTTTTTATGAATAAGGTTAGTTTTTTTTTTTTACATACGTCAAAACAAGAAGAAGAGAGAGAGAGAGATATACGTACCACATAGGCGAGCATTTCGTCAAGGACAGTAGCTGCTAAACCACCATGAATCACACCATCATGACCGCATCTAGATTATAAAATGTCAAAAAAAAAAAAGGGGTAAAATAAATAAATAAAAAGATGCTTACAAATTTGCACCGAAATAGATTGCCATGACACAAGCAGTCTTATTCTTATTAAAGAATTTAACGGGACGTCTTACAATCATATCTTGACCACGTAAGGTAGTAGCTGTTAATGAATGAGCTCTGGCAGAAGGCGAAAGATGTTCATAGGCAATGACTTCTTCCCAGTCGTTTGAAGCACGAAGTTCTGTCACTAATTGAATTGATTCTTCTTGTTCAATCAAGATATCTTCTTGGTTTCTAGGCTCGTCTAATGTTGATCCATAAGGAACAGAGGTTTCTATAGCAGTCATTATCAATGTGTTTTAAAGAAGAAAGAAAGGGAGTGAAAATTAAGACGGGGGATTCCTTTTATTTTCCAGAAAAATAAAATAAAAGAGAAAGACCGATTGGTTAATATGTCGATAAGAAACCCCAAACTCAGAAAAAAAAAAAAAAAAAAAAAAAAAAACTTTCCCCACGATGTTTAAGGGGGAGGAGTTCGACGATCCATATCTGCCTCAACCTTTATCCATTTTATTCCCATTTAGACCCTCTTCCTTCGAATTCTATTCTACACAATCCTGCTGCACCACCCGAAGCTAAAAACGCTGAAGTCTTCTTATTTGGATTCCACGAAAGCTTTTTTTTAAATAACATTAGTCTTCACGCTTCAAAACTATTCTCTTTTAACTATTCTTTACCTTTTGGATCGCATGGAAGGAATCACCATATTGTTCATACGAAGTTAGTTTCTTACTATCCTCCATCGTCTATGTTATTTTACAAGGGAGCCACCACCCCCTTATCGTTTTAGTCTTCTTTCTCTCCCTTATCTTTTTTTTTTTTTTTTTTTTTTTTTACTTTTTACCTGTGATGGAATACCATCCAAATATCTAAATTTATGTGTTTCTTCCGAGTATTCCAACTTGTAAACACACACCTGCGATAAGAACTACTCCAATATTCTTAAGTACAAAACAAAACAAAAAAATCCTCCTCCTCCAAAATAACTTACCAGCGCTCTCATCTTGGCATAATATAAATTGCTTGTTCTTACCCAACCCACAGAAGTACATAAAGCAAACTGCCCATGATGTTCCGACGAGGCCATTTGCCAACACATACCTGGTGTATCTCCATACTTGCTCATATGCGTTGTGCCATCCTCATTCACGCCAAATGCACGCGAAATATTATCATTATCCGTGAATACAAAGCAAGGTGCATGGGAAGCCCATGTCGTCGCCTTCATCAAATTACGCGATCGCATCACCGTATACCCTATCGTTGGATCACTCAAATCCACCAACATCGTACGTCCATCGTATCCTGTCACCACAAGCTTATCAGCCTTGTATCGGCCGTTAAAAATTACACTGGATACGGCTGCATCGAGTACAAGCATCGACAGTAATATATCCACCCGCGTCTCTTGTGCATCTCTACGTTCGTTGTCACGAAGTATCGATGCCATGTCCCATACAATCACACTGCCTGTGGAGCACCCCACCGCGAGTTTCTTGTGGCCTCCCCATGCAATAAATAGTGGTTGGCTACTAGCTATACCAAGCGTCACTCTTGGTGATTTGACCTTCACTTTTTTTTTTTTAAAAAGAGTTGAAAGCATGAGAAAAGGAGGAAATAGTTGTATACAGTGGATCAACTTACGGTAGATAGTCGATGCATTAGGCTGAGATAACATGTGTCTTCTAACACCATCGGGATGAGGCACGACCAATGTTCTCACTGTATTATCGCCACAGGTAAAAGAGAGAATACCCAACTTACCTAACCCATCTTTTTCTTTCTCTTGATAGGTACCATAGGGACACCACTTAAGGTCAAATATCACACCAAAATCATGTAATAAACACATATCCAGTACGGGGTCTACCTGTTCATGCACAGAGAGACTCAATTTCCAGATCTGAATAGCGTTTTTATAGGTACCCGTGGGTTGAATATCACCAATACCAATATGTTCTTCTGTGGACCCACGATAGCCTGTGACAGCTAGGTATTGTATCTTGCTGTCCTCTTCTTCCATCACGGGTGTCTTTGGCACGAAATCCAGTCCCCATATATTAATACCTGTATTAATCACATAACCCTTCTTGTACTTTAATTGTTCAGCTAGTTGTTGGTTTTTGTGCCGCCCGCGCGCGCGTTAGTTTTGTATTATTTTATATATAAATAAAAAAGTAACACACGTAAAAGGGGAAAAAAAAAAAAAAAAAAAAAAAAAAAACTTACAAAGCTTGATATGTTCAAAGGTTCCTAGGTCATATTCCTTTTTTTCATCAATACCCACTATCACAGGTAAAGGAGTCTTTCGTTTCGGTAAATAAGGTGTTGCTTCACTACATGATCAAGTCAATTGTTTTTTAAAAAAAACATATTTCTTTGGGGGTGGGGTAGAATTCTTACCTGACATCGACAACTTCCCATTCGTCCTGTAAGGCATGAATATGAGTATAAACAGATTTTGTGTCCCATTCTGAAGTATCTATTAAATGATCGGCAGTAGGTCCTTCTAAATCATAATCAAGTCCAGGTACTGGTGATTTAAACTGATTGACGTCCTTTGACATTGTGTGTATGATATGAATTTTTTTTTTTTTAAAAAAAATAAATAAAAAGAAAGTCCTCTCTATCTTTCTTTCTCTCACTCTCTCATTCTCTCTTTTGTTTTCCTTCCAACCCAGTCACAATGCCACCTGCACCTCAAGCCCTTCATTCAAGCAGTGTGAATCCCGCCAATCTGGTGGAATTACAAGTTCTCACTCAAGTGTCAAGCCAACTTCAATCGAGTGGAGACGTAGCAGGTTCTATCCCTTATTTAGCCAAAATAGTGCAGATCCTAGAGAATCAACAATTGGAGAAGAAGGGTTCCCATTACAAACAACAATGCGAACAATTGCGTCGAGTGCAAGCGGATGCGCAGGCACAGTTAGCTGACGCTTACTACAAGACGGGTCAATATGTTGTGTGTGAGCACGCACTGCTAAGGAGTGTCAAGATTTGGGAAAAGCTTGTGCAACATGACTCTTCCGTGTGCGGTCCGCTGCGAGCGGCCTATGAGCAATTAAAAAGTTCTTATGAGGCCATGGGAAAAACTCAATTGGCCCAGCATATCGAGACCAAGCTTGAGCGATTGGGCCTCAATGCATTGAATAAACTAACGTGTATGTAAAATGTGTCTTTTTATTTTTATTTTTATATATGAAAAAAGAGAAAAAAGGAAGGGTAAAAAAGAGAAAAAAAAAATTATACAGAGATGAAATAAGAAAGAGAGAGAAAAAGAGAGACTACTCGAGTCGATCGGAGGTATGGTCTTTACTCTTGCGATGAAGACGAGAGACCCTGGTCTTGCGGTTACCATGAATACCGCGATAGAGTTGTTCACCCCAATTAAAACACTCTTCACAAGCAACGGTTTTATGAGCGACACAACCTGGTTTTCCCTTGGACACGCGAGTCCATTTATGAGCAATGGTGAAGGGATCTCTTTCATCCCCTTTCCATTTAGTAGAGTATTCATCCTCTGTCAGTCTTTCATGAAGCATGTCTTCGACCACCATGTTATTGGAGGACCGGTTATCCGTTGGACATTTCTCACAGACTTCTAAACCATGACGGGTACAGAAAATAAAGCCATTGACCGTGACAGAGTAAGAATCCACGGCATTGTTAAAGTCTTCTTCAACTGGGTATTGTGAGTCCATCTTTTAAATTATATGATGTAAAGAAGAAGAAGATGGCTATACAAGTCGTAGTGTTATTTATATTTTTTTTTTTTTTTTTTTTACCTTTTCGTTCACAGATAAATCACACCACCTTGTTTCTATTTTGCATGAATCTTTTAAAGCAACCGGGGTGATCGGGTGTGAGAGTCTATCGAAAAATGGCGTGTGAAATAATAATAAAAACGCCCACCCATCCTCATAAACAAAAAAATTACGCCCTTTCCCTTTTCTCACTTTCTTCCCATCCTCATTCCGCAATACAAAACCCAGTTGTTTGTCTTTTACCTTTTACAGCTATATTTCAGAAGAAAAAAAGATCTCCTGTCATGTGTTGTTTTCAAACAGGTTTTTTTTTTTTTTTTTTTTTTTGTAAATGATGTAAAACACATAACACAAAAGCGCATGATTTTTGTCCGGGCAGTTTCATGCAACAATGACAGCTCTTTTTTTTTTTTTTTTATTTTGCACTGATGGGGGCAGACAGAGGGACCGGAGTTTGAAAAGAAACAGTCCTTTTCCCAAAACCCTCACTCTGAGTTCCTTACCCTATTTTTTATTTTTTTTTTTTGTAGTTTTTTGCTTTACTCAAAACAGACAATTATAAAACAGTCATGGCGAAATCAAAACGATCGATGAATCCCGCAGACGAGTTGCGTAAGTTTTTTTTTTTTTTTGTTAAAGTTATTTTCATCACCTTTGTTTATTCATGGCTCTCTTTCATTGTTAGGTAAGAAGCAACGTAAGCGAGAACTTAAAAAGGTAAAAAAAGAATGAATCATGACAAGAAAAAAAAAAAAAGAAATTAAGACTAATGTGAATGTTTTTAGAATAAAGAGACGAGAAAGAATTTGCGTGAGAATGTATTAGCGAAAAAGGATGTTGGCAAAGTGAGACAAGATATTGCCAGACTAGAGCATTTGGGTATGTAGAATGAATTTGGTTTTTTTTTTTTTACTCGCATTTTTATACTCATATAAAAAAAAAAAAAAAGCTGCACAGGGACAGTTGGATAGGATTGGTCAGGCACGTCTTGATGAATTAAAAACTGAAGTCGGCAAGATTGAAAAAGCGAAAAAGGTAAAAAAAAAAAACTTTTATGCAAAAAAAGTTAAAATAAACTCAACTTTTTTTTTTTTTTGGCATGTTAGGCCACAGAGTTAACAGGGTAAAAAAAAATAATTTGGATGTGTGAAAAAGGCTAGAACTAATATATAATATAAAAAAAAAAAAAAGAGCACAAGCGGCGTATGCTGCACGCATGCAAGAAAACGAGAAAAAGACGGAAAAGGAAGCTAGAAAATTAGTGTTTGATCCCAAGAGCGGTAAATTTGTTCCCGCTAAAGTCAAAGGTAACTTTTACCCTATATTAAATTGTATCAATAAGACTAACTAGATTTCATAACAACAACAAAGAGAAGAAAGTATCTTCCTTGTCAACACACAGTGGATCTGAATCATCATCTTCTTCTTCATCTGATAGTGAGGATGACTCAGACTCGGATATGTTGGAGGAGAGTGATAATGAAATTGCTCTGCCCTCGGGGGAGGAAATACCAAAGATTTTGACAGAATCGGATGATGAATATGAGATCCCGTTACCACCAGGTCCTCCTCCTTTAAGACCTTTTGAGCAGCAATTTACACCAGTGGGTAGAATGCCTCCTCCTCCACCACCTGGAGGTCCTCCTCACGCTGTTGTCTATACTCCCGGTGGTCGTATTCCACCACCACCACCACCTCCTCCACAACAACCTATGTACTATCCACCCGTGTACCAACAACCTATCTATCAGCATCAACCCGTCTATCAACCCGTGTACCAACCTCCCGTTCAACAACCGACATGTAAGTTTTTATCAGAGAGAGAGAGAGAACGAAAGAAATAAGGCTAACATAACCAAATCTATACTTAGATGTTTCGAAACCGGTACACTATGAACAACAACCGAAAGAAGAAAATTTGTCAGCTGCTGTTGCACCGACCATATCTGCGGAACCTCAACTTCGTGATCTTCAAAAGGAATTACTCGGTTTTGTACCCGCTGCTTTACGTCGCAAACAAGCCATGGCTAAAAAAGTTGCTTCTTTACCTAAAGGTGCCAGACCTAATATCAATCCTGCTCCCTCCTTAGAAGATTAGATTTCTTTTTCTTTTTTTTTTTTGGGGTGGGAAAGTGATACAACAGATAAACATTTTTTTTTTTTTTTTTTATTAAGAAGAAAAATTCTCACCAGACATTTTTAATTGTTATTTTAAACGTCATTGTTGTGTGGGATAATATATAATTTTTTTTATTTTGTAAAAATAACAAAATGTACACAAATGGAATATGCTACAATGAATGAATGTAATGGATGGGTTTGACTGAATGTTGATGATGTTGATGTGGATGACGGATAGACCATAAGGGGTTCATATCTACTGGCGTTGTAGGAGATAAAGGTGGAGAAAGGAGAGGCTTTACAATAGAAGGTAATGAAATTGCATGCTTCATCTGTTCTTCCTCTTCTTCTTCTTCTTCATCTGAGTCTGAAGAGGAACAACAAGAATCTTCGTCGTTCAATTGCGCCTTGGGTATGATTTTAGCCGTATAATTGTTGCCATGGTTATTATCCCAAAATATACGACCGGCCACCGCATATTTTACAGCCAAATACATGGTGGTCGTCTCATGACATGCATCCAAAACAATCTTGAAACTAAATCGATCCCATGTATGTGCACTATGTGCTATCGGCTCCTTATAAACGGCATTGACTTGTTGTACTGTCACCCAATCATCCAAGCTATAGTGTAGACTGACATGCTTTTCAAACGCAAGATTGGCTACGGTGCATGTACCGTTTAATGTATGTTTGTCTACCAATGACACCCCTTCCATGCGTACAGCGGGGGTATTTACATCAACTGAAGAAGGCCAATTCGGCAGGCGTAATCCGTATGTATAGACAACCGGCGATGAAGGGTCCGATTGACAGGCTTGGGGCTCATCTGTTTTTAAAAAGAGTCGTACACTCTCCAATGAATCACAAAAACGCACAGATTTCTTTGGCTTTCGACTCTGACTTTGATAACATGTCGCTGGCGATGAAGAACGTACAAGTGGGGGTCGTTTAATTAACGCCACACGTCGATGCTGCATATCCGTCATCATTGTGTAATAATAAGGGTTTTTATTTTATTTTTTTAAAAAAAAAAAGAAAGAAAAAGTTTTAAACAAGAAGGAGGAGAAAGGGTAAGATACTCCCAAAATTAGTATATTTATAGGAAAAAATAAACACATAAAAAAAAAAACTATACACACAACAAAAAAATGTTCCCACTCTCTCTCTCTCAACCTTTTCTAATTAAAAACAGCGGGAAAAAAAAAATGTTTCCCTCCATCCCCCATACGTTTTAACCAAAGATGGAAAAAACACTTGGACATTGCGCCTCGACTGTTTTTTTTTTTCTCTCCAATCCATAATTTACAAAAGAGAACATCTTGTGTATTCATCTCCCATCTCTTTCTCTCTGTCTTTCACACACGCATTTTTAGCATATTACAATAAACACACACGTGCTGCAATTGCCTTTTTCTTTTTTTTTTTCAATTGACTTTTTGGATGCTTGTTTTAAACACGCCATGGATTTTTACAATCGGGGTTTTTATCTTCTTACAAGGAGTCCTAATTAAGAATTTTCCCTTTCTCTCTCTTTCTCTCAACCTTTTATCATATTTGTCTCAAAGATAAGTATCATTATCACCATCAGCATTGCGGTACTTTCTTTTTTTGTTCATCTGCATTATATGCGGGGATTGGAAACCTTTTTTTTTTCTTTTATTCACTTTTTAAGAAGTTCCGGCTCCTTGCCTTGACATCAGTAATAGTGGTATTGTAAACTTTATTTTCAAAACTTGTCAACGGTTTCAGTCGATGATGTTAAGGAGGATGATGTAGAAGTGATGTACTTCCTATAGGCCCGTTCTAGAGCTACCCCCCCCACACACACACACGACCCTCTTTTTTTAAATCTGTTACCGCTCAGTTCGCCGGTAAAAAAAGTTTATACGTGTGTCTACATACATTTTTTATTACTTGGACATTTTGTCTACACGTTTACTTTACTATATCCGTGATTGAAATCATAACCTCCCCTTTCCCCAAACCTAAAGCAGTAAGGTCTCCCAAAAACACACACACACACAGCTGTAGTCAGAATACACCCGTCCCGAGTCAGTGAAAAAAAAAAAAAAAAAAAAAAAAAAAGGGTCCTACTAAAGCTCTCACTCTCTCTCTCTGTTCGAATCTTTATTCTCTTGAGAAAACCTTAAAACAAAATGAATAATACCTAGAAAAAGTAAATATAGTGAAATGATAGACAAGACGCTCTGGATTTGTAATCAGTTGGAATTTTCCATTATTTTAAAAAAGGAATAGTCAGTAGCTGCCCTTTTATATATATAATATATATATAATTAAATGTTGATTATCAATCTGATTGAGCGCAGTTGATATAGACTGATTTAGTTAAAAGAATTCTTTTTTTTTCTAGGTATTCGGTCTAAGTGTAGTAACATGAAAGGTTAAGACAGAGATAGATCATATGAATATACAAGTATACAACGAGTCATCTATGAAGCAAATTTAATATCTCCCTTTCGGCTAAATTGCAATGAAAAAAAGACTTGCTAAACTATCAATGGCTTTTTGCAGTAAGATTGTATTAAAAGAATGATTTTAGCTAGAAACCTTCTCGTCTTGCAATCATCCAAAATGAAGTCATCTAAAAAAAAAAGTAGGATTTTTTTTTTGGGGGTTGTCTATAAGAAAATGCTACAGTGACATGTATAATTAAACACTTGGATTGTGTTTTTGATTTTAAGTAAAAAAAAAAAAAAAAAAGCAGTAAATGACAGCAATTGGTTCGTTTGAACAGCTAAAGAAAAGAATTTACTATTTACTAAATGCTTTGTTGAACTTCTCTTTGCTTCGCTTTGGCAGTAGACATGAGATAAGTAAATTACATCTTTAAACTTTACTTCCCGGGTCTACATCAAAAAGTAGTTAAATCCCGAGGTTCCCGCTTTAATTGTTGATAGGAATTCAAATCATATTCAACACAAAAGACTCTTATCTATATCTAGACGAGATATCACTCTAAAAAATACTTCCTAATGATGCATTGCTAACATAGGTGACATTTCAAAAAAAAAAAATCTCTTAGGCTGAGTATGAATACTTCCCCCCCCCCCATCACACCACACCCTTTTCTCAAAAAGTGGACCTTTGAGAGAGTAGCATGAACACGTTTAGACTTTTTGCAACAACCCAGTCATGGTTTCGGGAGAGGAAAAAAGAACATAAAGTTTGGATCATACAAATCGCACGTTATGATAAACAAGTTCATTTGTCCATGATGGCGGGATCACTGATTATTTAATCAATCACACTTTAAACAATTAGATAAGCTCTATATTTACAAATGTTAATTGATTCATATATATATATATAAATCTACCCACAACTGTTTATCGTTTGATTTTTTTTTTTTTTTAAAAAAAAAAAGCGATGACAAGTGAAATGTATGCATAGGAAGACACAGACACAAGGCTTTTTTTTTTTTAGATGTGTGTAAGTAGACTTCAGAGTTGGGTTGTCATGACAACTACCGAGGGACGGCAGTTCCGAAACAAACAAAAAAAAAGTTGTACATCTAGCCTCATTCTTGACAAATTGTATTGTAACTATTTTTGGGCAAAGACTAGCCTATTATTAAAAGAAGGTTTGACATAAGTATAAAGGCTTGTGATCTTTTTAATATATCAGTCTTGAAAAAATGTACACCTTTTTACTCTTAAGGGGTTCCTTTACCACTTTCTTTGATGAGTAAAGATCAACTGAGCCACACCATATATATAAAAAAAATCGATCTCGAGCCGTCAGTAAAATCGAATTGTTGTGTCAAGATGACAATTTTTTTTTTTTTTATTTTATACGTGAATATTCTGCAGTGTCGTTCCTGTCTCCAAGCAGTGAAGCTCGAAATGAAAAAAAAAAAAAGATATATCAAAATGATGGGTTAGAAAACACTTGTTATGAGTGTCTGAGTATTTATTTAAACGCCTGTCTCTATAAAAGTTCGTGTTAATGAACGCCACAGGTCGAGGTTTGCATTTATCCATCATGACTGTTTAAAGCAGAAAGACGCAGCGCGGGTGTAAAAAAAAAAGTGATTTAACCAAACATGGAAATAAAACTTGGACACTGCGCCCTTTCTCACTCTCACTGTCTACTAACTCCAATCCATCATGTACTAAAAAAGATCACATTCACAAACACGTATATATAGTTTTCACACACTCACACACGTGGTTGGATTACCCTTTTTGAATGACTTGATACAATCAGGAAGGATTGTTTTAAACACGCCATGGAAAATAATAATAATAAAACGATTACAAATTTGACCGGGGTTTTTATTTACGAGAGAGGGAGTAAAAAAAAAAAAAAAAAAAGAGGGGTTGGGGGGAAAGAGAGTGTGTGTGTGTGTGTTTTATGTATAATTTTTTTTTTTTTTTTTACACTTGGGTGACAGATCGCTTGTTATAACGTCTTCTTCTTCTCACGACGGTGGTTGGCTCCTGTTCATGAAGTACAGAAGATAAATCTAAAGAGATATAAGTTTTAATTTATCAGAGTTTTTAATAATAGATGAAAGTTGGGAAAACTTTACCCTTGTTGTAAAAGTAGCTCATGCGGGAGCGTTTTCTCTTTTTGGGTGTCTGCTCTGTATTGGAAGAGATGTGATGCATCTCTGTGTGATGAGGATGAAGGGTATCCAAGATCTGTGGTAACAATCTTCTTCTTGCATTAATAAACCAATTACTGATCTGATTCAAAGTCAGACCGGTCTTGTCTTTTAAACAAGTTTTCTCGACTTCGGTAGGATATGGGTTACGGCAGTGATCAATAAGCCATTGTTTCAATACGGCCGTGACTATTTTGGGAAGATTACCTCGACGCTTGCGTGTGATGAGAGTAGTTGGTATGGGAGTACTACTGCTGCTATCACTATTCGATGAAGAACAGCTAGAAGAAGAGGAACAAGTACTAATGATACTATTGTTGTCAGATTCGACGGTTGGCTCTCTCAAAACCTGTTTCACACGGGAAGGTTTGTTTAATAAGATTGGCATATCCGGACTCCTTGTGAAAGGGGAGCGACTGTGCTGGATGATATCGTACCATGCTCTTCCATTTGATTTTAGCATCAGTCCCACCTTGTGCTTCTTCTTTTGAATAAGCGGAGTATAGTAAGGATCTCCATAAGGAATATGAATACGATGCGTTACACCCGAAGATGGGTCTGAACTGTAGCTATGGTCGTGGAATAGGATGACAGGTTTAAACATACGGCACTGTTGTTATCTATTTTAGTATTCATTCTCTATTCATTACAAACATCTTTACTTACACTCATTTTGGATTTTTGGATTTTTTTTTTTTTTTTTTTTTTTTTTTTAATATGTCTTGTCAATGTCAAAAATAGATATTAAAAAAAAAAAAAAAAAAAGAAAAAAAAGAAGGATAAACAGACTAGGGCTCTTTTTATAATCAAATATTGGAATAAAAAAAGGGGTTATGCATAAAAAAATTATATAACAAAAGATGTAACAGTTTGTTTACTTGTTTATGTTATGACCAAAATATTACGAGAGTCAAAAAAAAAAAAAAAAAAAGAAAGAAAGCAAAAAAAAAAAGTGTGTGTAATGTGCTTTTTTTAGTTGGCAAAATTTGAAGTACAGTAGTTACTCACTGTCAATTTGAAAACGTTTGAGATGAGCACCATTTGATCATGTGTTTGAAACCCAATTGGTCTCTCTCTCTCTCTCTTGTTTATGTGACGACTTTTATAAAAAAGGCTGAACTATATTTTTGGAGAAACAAGTAGCTATCACTTTCACTTGTCCTTTGTGGTTTTTTGGACCATCATCTCTCACGCGGATCCAAAACAATTTAAACTTTGAAAAAAAAAAAAAAAAAAGATAGATAGCATTCCCAGCCCAGAAAAAAACTTTTTTTTTGACAAGCCAAATCATAAAACATTTCTCCTACGAAGCTGATTAGAATTTTTTGAATAAACAGGAATTTGTCGTTGCTTGTCACTCGAGTATAATTGATTAAGGGGAAAATATAAATGATTTAACTGCATTTTTGTTTTTGCTGAGTAAATGCAGGCTATTACTTTTTTTTTTCTATTGTCAGATTATGAAGGGTTTAACATAAACCATACTGATATTGTCAATAGACACTTAATCTGAAGGATTTATCAGGTATCCGCCACACATAAACACAACTAATAAACATCAATTTAAGCTATACAGCGCATATAGTGTGAGCTGAACAGTGTTTAGACTCATCAAATACACTTTATGACGATATCAGAAATTTAGGATAAAGTTGGACAGCTCGTTATACGTAACACGTGAATGTTTTGAAGTTTAACTATTACGAATGACTTTTACGGGCTTACTCAAGTGTTTTACAATCTCTCCTTCTGACATACTGGCAACATACGAGCTTTTATCTAAATGTTGGACCAAGTTAAAAAGAAGATATCAGCAAGTTATGCTGGTTTATATGTTTTGCACCTACTACTACTACTACTACTTCTACTACTTTGCCTGTCCGGGAGCAGCAGAAACCTCTTTTTAGAATCGTGCAGCCTATTACAAATAATGTAAACCTACCAGCCCTAAAGTTGGAAATCCAACTTGGGAGACCCCCCCTCTCTCTCTCTCTCTCTCTCTCTCTCTCTCTCTCTCTCTCCCATCCCTCAGCAATAATACTAGCCGCAGTCGTAATATATACCCTGCACAAATTAAATGTCATAGTTTAGCACGATTATTTTCTTTCATAAAAGATGAACCTTAAAGTGTGTGAACGAGTTTTATTTACAGGATTGACGGGACGATATATTAATTAGTTAATCATACCAATAACAATAAATGTTTGAGCCTTTACTTATGATAGAAACACCTGTCCCGGGGGCTTACATGCTGACCGTAAGCTTTTTTTCTTTAGATGCACGTGCTGGCTTTATTCTTTCAATCACGTGATAAAGTAAATGAAAAGTATATCAAATGGAACCCAAAAACGACAGACTGTCAGTGAAAGTACTGAGTAGGTATTTATTGACATTTGTTACATAGGATAAAACTAGTCAAAATTTCATTAATGAAAAAGGGGGATAGTGTTATAAAGAATAGGAGAACAACAACAAATATACTAATAATACATCACAAAAAATGCAAATCCATTCTTTCATTCGTTTCATCTGCATCTACTGACAATGCACAGCACATACATCCCCAAACTTTTTTTTTTTTTTTTTTTTTTGTCGCGATAATGTAACTATAATAAGTATCTCCAAAATAGATACATTTTTATTTATACCTGTCACCCAACTTTGGAAATCTAACCAACGGTTCTCGTTGTAATTAATATACAGCCTCTTTTTTATATCTTTGTTCCCCTCCTTATTTATGTACATGATGCAACCTTGGTATTAACCTTTTTTTTTTCTCTCATTGATACGACAACCAAAAAGATTGACACCTTTTTATTCATACTCCGTCGACTACGTCATTCTTCTTTAGGGTACACCCCAAATTGTCGCGTCTTACTTCTTTTTTTTTTTTTTTTTTTTTTCTCAGTGAGCTATTTATTTTTCCCTTAATCTAAATTAGATAAACGTAAATGGGTAAAAAAAGAAAGTCAAAGCCCATGAGACCATGGTGTTGGTATTGCGAAAAAGATTTCGAGGATGACAAGGTGCTTGTCACTCATCAACGGGTAAAAGCATGATTGGACACGGGAAAAAAAAAAAAAAAATTAAGAGCTAATTTAAAAAATAAAAAAAAATAAAACTTAAAAAGGCTAAACATTTTAAATGTGAAGAGTGTAACAAGAAATTAAGTAAGTCTATCCAACTCTTGGTAATTGACATTGTATTGACATGTATGTATTAGCTACCGCAGGTGGTATGGTGGTTCATTCTCAACAAGTACACAAGATTAATATCTACAAGTAAAAAAAAAAATTTTTTTTAAATGATTCACCAAAGAAAGAAAAAACTTAAAAAATACTCACCTGCAAACGTTATTAGAGTACCTAATGCTATTCGAGGTCGAGATAATTTAGACATTGAGATCTTTGGAATGGAGGGTATACCAGAACAAGACATGATTGAACATGAACTTCGAATTCAAGCCAATAATCAAAACGGGAATAAAAAACCAAAGGCAACGGGTTCTGGACATTACGGCGAACTTTCGTTGGAACAGTTGCAACAACAAATGGCTGCCCATAAGGCAGGTACAACAGCCATTTCGCCTACTATGAACACAGCTTCTTCTGTTATACCTACCGCAGTAGCAGCCGCAGCCGTCACTTATCCACCCTTACCTACAGCGGCAGCAGTAACAGCAACAGCACAGCAACAACAGTATTATGGGTATGGAGGTTATACTGCTGCCGCTGGTGGTGGTGCTTATGGGGCAGCGTATAGTAATGCTTATTATCCACCTCCACCCCCTCCACCTCCTCAGCAACAACAACAACAACAACAACAATACCCCACATCAGCACAAGCGAATTTTGGTTATCATGCATCACCGGCTGGGTAAGTTTCTTATATTTATATCTTTAAAAAGGTAAATGTGCCAATTTTTTACCCGGAATTTTAAACAAGTATATCACTATTATGAAATAATGTAGGATCCCACCACCACCGTTACCACCACAGCAACAGGGTTGGGGATATCAACCATACATGACAGCACCCACACCGGTTGTGGCAACCACAACACCGGTGACTACCAGTGCCAATACCGTTGGTGTGCCTCCTCCTCCTCATCTTTCGTCTGCCCTTCCTCCTCCTCCGACTCTACATACACCTAGTACACCTGCCGTTGCTGTTCAGAATACGTCTGTGGTTCGTGAAGTGACTCCCCCTCCACCTCCTCCTATCACTTCACCCTCACCACCTGTAGATAAACTTCAGAAAAAGAAGGCGTCCAAGGTCATTTTAATTTATAACAATAACGAAATTTCACCGGTAAAAATAGAGAGAGAAAAGAGAAAATTCATGCAAAAAAAAAAAAAAAAAAAAAAATGAAATCAAAAAATCAAGAAAAATGCTAATCTACATATTTTTAGGAGGAACAACGTGCACTATTAGATAAACACAGAGCATCATTTTAAATTCTCTGGTAAGAAAAAAAAGTTTGAACAAAAAAATAAAAAAAAAAAAAAAAAAGAAGTTTGGTTGTGTTGTATAAATAGATAACTCTTTTTAATATGTGTGACCAATTTTTTTTTTTTTTTTTACCCCTTGTTTGTCACGTTTATATTCTGGCAATAAAAAAAAAAAAAAAAAAAAAGTTTTTATTATTTCACTTTTCTTCTCTCATTTCACATAATCATTTTATTTTCCATGACACCACCCGAAGTGACTCATCAACAACGCGCCATGTCCACACCTTTGACAGAACCTATAGAACGACAAGAATGGTATCAGCAAGTGTATAAGAAATACGGCTATGAACCTAAACATAGAACGCCATCCTATTTTGGTCCTTATTTACTCTTACACACTCTGGGAGAAGGAGAGTTTGCCAAAGTCAAATCCGGTGTTCATGTCCAAACCAATCAAGAGGTAATTTTATACAGATACATTTTTCGCTTTGTTAGTATTATTAACTTTTTTTTTTTCATTTAAATAGGTGGCGATTAAATTAATGAGAAAGGATCATATTCGACACGCTTCACTAGAGACTAAACTAGAACGAGAGATATCTGTATTAAAGGTAGGGACGACAGGAGTGCATTTAATTCTGCTGCTGCTGATGATGATGTTGATGATGATGATATTGATCTTGATATGTAGTCGGTCCGTCATCCTTATATCGTAAAGTTATTTGAAGTATTAACAATTAAAAATTACATTGGAATTGTATTACAACGTGCAGCAGGTAATACAAGAAACTAGTTTATTTCTTTTTTGTATTAATTTTTTTTTTCTCTTTTTCTTAAACAGGTGGAGAGCTGTTTGATTATATATTAAAGCATCACTATTTGCAAGAAGTGGAGGCCAAGCGATTATTCGCACAGTTAATCAGTGGAGTGCATTACATGCATCAAAAACATATTGTGCATCGAGATCTCAAGCTAGTAAGTGAATAACAAAAAGCAGAAAAAAAAATCATGTTATATTTATGATGGTTCAAAATTAGGAAAATCTGTTACTCAGTAAGGACCGTGATATTATTATTACGGATTTCGGGTTCGCCAACCGATTTAGTGTTGCGCAAGAAGATTTGATGGCTACATCGTGTGGCTCACCTTGTTACGCTGCACCGGAATTAGTCATTAACGATGAAAATAACTATGTGGGTACAGCTGTAGATATTTGGTCATGTGGAGTCATCTTATTTGCTATGTTGTGTGGTTATTTACCGTTTGATGATGATCCAAGTAACCCTCAGGGTGCCAATATTAATGTGTTGTACAAATATATCCTCAGTACTCCACTTGAAATACCGAAACATGCCAGTGAACACGCCACCGACCTCTTACGTCTTATGTTGGTGCCTGACCCAACCAAAAGATGCACCGTAGATCAAATCAGAGCACATCCTTGGTTGTCTGACCATAGAGACCTTTTAGACGAAGATTGGCTTTTACTAGAAGAACCACACATGACCTTGGACGCTCGGCCCGTCGTCACTCAGAAAGACACTATCATACCCTTACACGCACGGATACCGGAATCTCGGGATCACCAACCGTCCCCTTCTCCTTCTTTCTTGCAAGCCAAATTCATCTCAACCCTAAATCAGTCATCTCCATCTCCACCAATACCACAAAGTGTGCCATTCAACAAAATACCCAATCGTTCTCAAAGTGTACAGCAGCCATCATCATCCAATAGAGAAAGAACTACCAGTGAAAATTACCGTTATTCGCCTCCTTTACCTGTACATATCCTGCCTTCTGTATCCGAACGTGTGGACCCACAACAACAGGTCGTCAAGACAAGTCGACAGAAACTCATGGATTGGTTTAATAAACGTCGACCTTCCATTTCACAAAGCACCATGTTTAACAAGTCAAACCGTGCTGGCGGTGGAATGCCAGACAGACCGGCCAGCGCAGTTCCAACCGTCACAATACCCACCACGAATCCTGTGCGAGCCATGTCGATCGGTAAGCCACTGGGTTCGTATGCAGCTGATTTCAACGACTCAAAACTCCGATTACACCGAGGCGCTGTAGATCAAGATGCGCTCACTAGTAAAGCACCCAATGAGGTGCTATTGACGATCAAGGAATCGTTACAATCCATGGGTATTGAGATGAAGAGGACGAACGATTTCAAATTAAAATGTATACGACCGATGCGAAAACGAGCTCCTGTCACCACCAAGAGAACACGAAAGATCAGTGCAGTACCTTTTAAATTATTTTTTACCTCATCCACCATACCCACATCCACAACGACAAAAGAATCGACGGTGGTCGTCGAAAGAGAGGTTATATATGGAGAACAGGGGATTGATAATGGAGAGGAAGTGCAATTTAGTGTTGAATTATCTAAAATTGAAAATTTGCCTGGATTATATGTGGTAGATATCAAGCGTACGCGAGGTAATATTTGGGCATTCAAATTCCTATATCATACCTTATTGGATCGCTTGAATTTAAGTGGACATGCTGCTGGAGGTTATATGGCCCATCGGAAGATTCAGCAGGATATGATTGGTCAGGAACCACACAAGAATAGAATCAGTTACATGACAACCAGTAGTAGTGGAAGTAGTATGATGATTTTTGATGAATCCACCTTACATAAATAATTTATATATACACACATATATATATAAAAAAAAGAGTAGGTTTATTTGCCACTCTCTATTCCCCACACATATACACACATGTACATAGATGACTCAAATTGATGGATGAACTTTTTTTTTTTTTTAATTTTTTTTTCAAACAGGGCAAAAATGATGAGATTGAGTCAGACGGAGTTTGATTGAACCAATGAGGCAATGAGGAAATTGTGTGCTATAAGACGCAATGTTCGCAAATAAAGGGCATATACGACATATTGGCAGATATAGCGGGGGGTCATTTTAATTTTTTTATGGTATATAACAAAAAAACGCATCTATTTTTTTTTTTTCTTTTTTTAGTTTATATCTTTTTCTTCATACATTTCTTTTTTGTGTACGTCTCTTTTTTTTTTTATATATATATATACACACATATAAAAAAAAAGAGATCTTCTCAAATACCAATCCCCACTTTTTTTTTATTTATTCTTCATAAAGGAAACTATATTATATAAATCATGCTTTTCACTGGTGAAAAAGCTGCGCTTACAGCCTCTCAAGGATTGAGTGAACACGTCTATACCTACAAAAATGTCAAGACAACACAAGACATTAGTAATATTTGGGGAAATCAAACAAGGACGACTGTCAAGGAAGATAATGGTGAACTCCTTTTCAATCAACTGCAACACGGTGTTCATGCTGCAGCACTTGTCTCTGCCGATTCCTTAATTGCTGCTATCCCTCAACTCTACAAGTTGGCCTCGCAACAATCCGGTGTCGTTCTTCACGTCGCTGCCGAAAATGCCAAATCCGCTTTGGCCGATTTCACCAAAGTCATGGCTGTTCGTCAAAGTGGTTTCACCTTGTTGAGTTCTTCTACCGTTCAAGAAGCTCATGATTTGGCCATCATTGCTCATATTGTCGCCATCAAGTCGCATACACCCGTCTTGCACTTTTTTGATTCAAAGCGTATCGCTCAAGAATATGCTACCATCGAATTAGTCAGCCCTGCTGTCTTGGCTCAATTGATCTCTTCAGAGGAGTTGGAACAGTACAAACAACATCAAATCGAACCAGTGCAATCCGCTTATATTCAATATAAACAAAAGGACGAATCAGAGTCAAAGAAGGATGTCTATGCTTCTGTTCAAGATGCCATGCTTCAATTTGCCACTTTGACAGGTCGTCAATACTCTCCTTTGGAATATACAGGTCATCCCGAAGCAGAACATGTGGTAGTAGCTATGGGTGCTGGTGCAACTGTGGCCGAAAAGACCGTGCAAGCTACTGTCGGTAAGGATAACAAGATTGGTGTGCTCAAGATCAGATTGTATCGTCCCTTGTCCGATGCTGATTTGTTAAAGTCTTTGCCTGCCTCTGTTAAGCGTGTGACTGTCTTGGAACCTTGTGTGGATTTCACCAACCTCTGGAACCCCTTGTTTTTGGATGTCACTGCTGCTTATCAAACAGCTGGTGAAAATGCCGTGGAGATCGTGAGTGGACAATACGGTGTAGAGGATGCAGATTTGACGGCTGGTCAAGTTGTGGCTGTCTTTGCAAAGTCTGATGAGGATCGCAAGTTCCAAGTCGCTGATTTAACTCCTGTGCATGTTCATGTCTCTGCTGGTTCAGAACAATTTATCTTGGTCGGTGATGAACAAGCTGCTTTGGCCTACGCTCAAAAGAAGGTAGATGAGGGTAAGAATGCTCAAGTCTTTACTGTTCGTGATGCTTCTCATGTTCGCATCAGTGACACTCAGGGTCCCTTGTTGCCTACTTTGATTGACGAAGCTCAAGCCATCATCATCAAGAAATCGATTGCTGCTCCTATCCATGCTCTCTCTCAAACTGGTGTGGTTGTGGTGGATCAATTGGAATCCTTGGTTGAATCTGTCAAGCGTGAAATTGCTGTTCATGGTGTCAAGGTAGTCAAGTCCACCAAGTCTCTTGCTGATGGGTTTGCTGCTCTTTTGGCCGATGCTCAAACTTTGGCTGTTCCTCAAGGTTGGGAAAAGTTGACTGGTACAGAAGCTCCCGCTGCCTCTTCCAAGCAAGCAGTTTCTTCTACTCTTCCTGTCGAGACTCCTTACATCAAGATGCTTGATCAAGTGTTCCAAGATCGTCTTGAGATTGCCAATGCTGTCAACAGTGCTTCTGTTTGGTCTCGTGATGAACAAGATGCTTCTGCCTCTGCTCCTGAGTTTGGTTATGGTAAGCTCGTCAACCAAATCCAACAACGTGCTCGTTTCATTGACCATGTGGAGAATTTGGTAAAGGAGAATCAAGTGTCCGATGATGTTTACAAGACTTTGTCTCAATGGCTTTTGGCTGTCAAGTCCAACAAGTCGGATATTAAGGCCATCAATAAGGCTGCTGAATCAGTTGTTTCTGCTTGTCAAGGTGTTACTAATGCTTCCTATATTCTCAAGCACAAGGATCTCTTGACTCAAAAGTCCAACTGGTTGATTGGTTCTGATACTTGGGCTTATGATCTTGGTCAATCCGGTGTTCATCATGTGATTGCACAAGGAGAAAATGTCAACATGTTGATTGTGGATACTTTACCTTATTCTTCTGAAACTGATCGTGAACAACGTAAGAAGGATATTGGTCTTTATGCCATGAACTTTGGTACTGCTTATGTTGCCTCTGTTGCTGTCTACTCTTCTTATACCGGTGTCTTGCATGCTCTTATGGAAGCTGATGCTTACCAAGGTCCCTCTATCGTGCTTGCTTACTTGCCTCAACAAGAAACTGCTCAAAGCAACCCTGTCTTTACTTTGAAGGAAACCAAGGTCTCTGTCGATAACGGTGCCTGGCCTCTTTATCGTTGGAACCCTGCTTTGGAAGCCGAAGGTAAAGAAGCTTTCTCTTTGGATTCTCAACGTATCAAGAAGGATCTTGAAAAGTTTTTGGAACGTGAAAATCATTTCTCTCAAATTGTTGCTCAAAACCCTGATATCTCCAAGTTACTTGTTAGCTCATTAGAGAACGTAAGTTTAATTTCTTTTATGTATTCGTATCAAAAGTTTCTAATTGTTTTTTTTTATATGTATATAGGATGTTCAAAAGAGACATAGTGACTTGAAGCGTAAGGCCCGTGAAGATTTCGCTAAATTATTATCTGGTTTAGGTGCTGCCAATGGTCCTCCTCTTACTGTCTTATTCGGTTCCGATAACGGTAATGCTGAAGGTGTTGCCAAGAAGATTGCCAACCGTGCTAAATCCAGAGGACTCCAAGTCAAGTTGATGGCCATGGATGACTATGAAAATGTTGAGGAGCTTGCCAATGAAACCAACGTTGTCTTTATTGTCTCTACTGCCGGTCAAGGTGAATTACCTTCCAACGCTCGTGAATTATGGAAGGCCTTGAACACATTAAATGTCGGTGAGATTAGCTTTGCCGAATTAAACTATGCTGTCTTTGCCATGGGTGATAGTCATTACTGGCCTCGTCCTGAAGATGCTGGTTTCTATAACCGTCCTGGTAAAATCATTGATGCCAAGCTTGAAAATTTGGGTGCCAACCGTCTTGTTTCTTTGGGTTTGGGTGATGATCAAGATGCTGATGGTTTTGAAACTGCTTTGGGTCTCTGGCAACCTGAGTTCTGGAAGGCTCTTGGTGTCAAGGATGTTGGTGCTGAAGATGATGAGCCTAAGTTGACTGATGATCAAATGAAGATTAACTCCAACTACCTTCGTGGTACTATCGCCGAAGATCTCCTCGATGAATCTACTGGTGCTATTGGTGAAATCAATGGTAAATTACTCAAGTTCCATGGTTCTTATGGCCAAGATGATCGTGATATCAGAGAAGAACGTAAGAAGATGGGTCTCGAAAAGGCTTTCTCTTTCATGATTCGTGTGCGTATGCCCGGTGGTGTCTCTACTCCCGAACAATGGCTTATGATGGATGAATTGGCTGAGACTCATGCTAACGGTGCTATCAAGTTGACTACCCGTCAAGCTTTCCAACTTCACGGTATCTTGAAGAAGGATCTTCGTAACACCATCCGTGGTATCAACCACTCTCTTCTTAGTACTCTTGCTGCTTGTGGTGATGTTAACCGTAATATTATGATCACTCCTGTCACTGAAATTCCTGAAGTACATGCTCAAGTTCAACAATTCGGTATGGAGATCATGGAGCATTTGGCTCCCAAGACAACTGCCTACCATGAGATCTGGTTAGCCGATAAGCAAGTTGCTGGTAACGCTGTCCAAGATTTCGAACCTATCTATGGTCCCACTTACTTGCCTCGTAAGTTCAAGATTGTTATTGCTGTTCCTCCCAACAACGATGTTGATATCTTTGCTCACGATTTGGGTTATATTGCTATTGTTGATGATAACAAGAAGGTCATTGGTTATAACGTCACTATTGGTGGTGGTATGGGTATGACTCACGGTAACAAGAAGACTTATCCTCGTCCTGCCAACTTGGTCGGTTATGTTCCCGCTGAATTAGCTGTTGCTTGTGGTGAAGCTGTCATGACTACTCAAAGAGACTTCGGTGACCGTACCAACCGTAAGCATGCTCGTTTCAAGTACACTTGTGACACTCATGGTTTGGACTTTATTGTGAATGAAATCGAGACTCGTATGGGCGCCAAGTTCCAACCTCCTGTTGATTTCACTTTCACTGATAACGCTGATCGTTATGGCTGGACCAAGGGTGTTGATGACAAATGGCACTTCTGTATGTTTATCGAGAACGGTAAGATCAAGGACTGGCCCGATTTCCAACCCAAGACTGGTCTTAGAGAGCTTGCCAAGTGGCACAAGGGTGAATTCCGTTTGTCTCCTAACCAACATTTGGTCATTGCTAATGTTCCCGAAGCTGATCTCGAAAAGACCAAGGCACTTTTGGCCAAGTACAAGATGGATAACCTTTCCTTCAGTGGTCTTCGTTTGAATGCTATGGCTTGTGTTGCTTTACCCACCTGTGGTCTTGCTATGGCTGAATCTGAACGTTACTTGCCTACTTTGGTCGGTCATCTTGAAGGTGCTATTGAAGCTGCTGGTCTTAAGGATGATGCTATTACCATTCGTATGACAGGTTGTCCTAACGGTTGTGCTCGTCCTTATCTTGCTGAAATTGCCTTTGTCGGTAAGGCTCCTGGTACCTATAATGTGTATCTTGGTGGTGGACACAAGGGTGAACGTTTGAACAAATTGTACAAGGAAAGTTTAAAGGAAGAAGAAATTTTGTCTGAAATCAATCCCATCATTAAGAGATATGCTCTTGAACGTCATGCCGGTGAACCTTTTGGTGACTTTGTGATTCGTGCTGGTTACGTCAAAAAGACCATCACTGGTACTGATTTCCATGAACTTTAAAAAAAAATTTGCACATTCAAAAACACACACATACACTTTATTATAGACAATTTTTTTTTTACTCACTTTTTTACCATATAAATATTATTTGCTTACCCTCATTTTAAAAATAAAAAATCATCTATTCCATGTATATTATAATACAATCAAATCTTATAGTCTTATTTTTTTTTTTTTTCTCGGTATTTTGACAGGTAGATATCTTCAATGCAAAACAATTTGTTCAGGTTTGCCCTCAATTTTTCGAATTAATTTAGTATATTTGTTTAAGGTTGCACGATAATGGCGTAACGTCAAAAATAAATTGTAATTTGTGCTACACTTGTATTGCTTTTAACTGATTTTGTACCAAAGATGAACTAAATTGTTTACACGAAAACAGGGATTTAGAAAATAGAGACCACCTTTTCTTTTGTTTTATTTAGTATGTCTGGACCTCCAACATTACCTAAAGATGTCGAAAGTAACATTGTCAACTTACCAAGCACCGTCATTCACCCATTTGGAGAGATGCAGGACAGCAGTAGTCAAGCATCTTCGAAATTCACTGAGAGGACACCCTTGATCACACCACCACCTACTACAACTCCGCACATAAAATATTCGACACTTCCGTTTTGAGCCAAAAAAATAAATAAACCTACTCTTTCTTCGTTCAACGATTCTTTCATATTTTATTACACAATTTATCATGCCACTTACTGACATTACTAACAAAGTCTCTAGAAAAAGCAAGGAACTTTCAGATTTCGATCGTGGAGTCATTTGCGGTTTGGCAGAGCATGCCAAATGGACAGGTACCCAAATCAGCAAAGAATTGGGCGTTCCTAGAACAACCGTTGTTACGATTATAAAAAAGTATCGAACTGAAGGGATCACGACTGTCCAACCTCGTCCAGGAAGACCAGCAAAGCTGACAGCAAGAGCTGAGCATCACCTGACGCTTTTAGTTCGAAGGGACTCCTTTGAACCTTTAAGTGTTCATATGCAAAATCTTGCGAAGGCTACCGATCCAATCAGCCTGACGACATTGAGGAATGCACTTCGCAAAAACGGTTTTTATTCTTGCAGACCTTCCAAAAAACCGTTTTTGAGTCTTAGACATAAAAAAACGCGAAGAGAATGGGTCGACGACAAGATGAATTGGACATTAGATGACTGGAAGAAGGTAATCTGGTCCGATGAGTCGCGATTCGCACTCAGGCACAACGACGGTGGTGTGAGAGTTATTAGAAAGAAGGGTGAAAGGTATATGGATAGATTTGTTTTACCAACATTTAAATTTGGTAAGGGATCAGTGATGGTATGGGGATGTTTTTGGGCAGGCGGTTTGGGCCCTTTGGTGACACTAAAAGGGTCTGTCGATCAAGAAAAATATGTCAATTGTTTAAGTCAAAACTTTCTCCCTTGGCTTGAACAATTGACAGAGAAATATGGTCATGACTTTATTTTCCAAGAAGACGGTGCCCCATGCCATACAGGAGGATATACGAGGTGGTGGAAAGAGAAGGCTGGGATTGCAGGCTTTGAGCGATGGCCCGCTCAAAGTCCCGATTTGAATCCGATTGAGAACCTTTGGCGCCTCCTGGGACAAAGGATTGCTAAAAGAAGAGCCCAGCTTCAAAATCTTAATGAATTGGAGGTTGCACTTCATCAGGAATGGAAGTTGTTGGGGGATGAAGTGTGTCATAAGCTTGTAGAAAGTATGCCCGATAGATGCCGGGCAGTAAAAAAAGCTCGTGGCTCAAATACCACTTATTAACGTAAATAAAAAAGTTTCTTTTTACAAAATATATATATATATTGCTATTTTGTCAAGTTTGGTAGAATTTGAGATACCTTTTATTAACAAGTTTTTGGTTTTAAAAAAATGCATGACTAAAGGAACTCAAATTTTTGTGAAAAGTGTCGAATATTTTCGGTGCGGAGTTGTATATGGTCTCGATTCAATGCAAAATTTCGTTTTGGAAAATGGATATTAGTTGGACTAGGAGCATTTGGAATTATACTTGTCATGTTTATTGTGATTGGTACCTTGGGTGTTTTTAAAAACCAAAGGTATAAAAACGAAGCAGGCATATCTATCGGCACGACCAAATATCCTGGGGATAGTTCAGGAACATGGTCAAATAAAGATATGAGTGGACAAGGTGATGGTACATACTATGGTAAGATCACTTGGAAATAAAATACTATAGAATTTTATTTTATTTTCGTTGTACTAATTTATTTGTAAAAGATCCCGGTGTAGGTCTAACTGCGTGTGGTACTTCATTTACATCTGAAGATTATATTGTAGCCATGGTACTTTGGATTGAGATCGCACTTCAAATAAATTTGCTCAAATCTTTTTTTTTTCCCTTTCTGATCTATAGAATGAATACGATTTTGGTTATACAGATAATCCAAACACTAGTCCCACGTGTGGTATCTGTGTCATGATTACAGGTCCAAATGGTTCCCAGAAAGCTCAAATTCAAGATATCGTAAGACCTAACTTCTTTTTTATTTTCGGTTACTAACACTTCTTTCTCTTGTAAAGTGCCCCAAGGCTGGTTGCGGCAGAGGATCTGTCGATTTATCACCTGCTGTTTATGCTAAAGTAGGAGACTTTTTTGACGGTCGTATTCCTATTTCATGGAAGCAGTGCTAGTTCCAGAGAGAAAAAATTGGGTCCCATTTTTTTTTTTTTTTTCACAAATTTCTACACTTTACATCATAATAATTAATTAAATAATTCACTTTCAACTCTTCTATTGTACACATTCTGTTACACGGATAATAATTTATTTATACAATAAGAAGTTGTATGAGCCCATGTAATGTTATAATTTTAAAGCTAATGATGTAAATACATAAGTCGATTTGTTCCGTCAGCGTTTATGAAACTTGTATTCTGTCGTTGTCTGTAGGGCAATAAATCTACATTTGCTCACATGTGAGAGTAAGATCTAAATATAAGTAAAGATTTTACTTTACCTGTTCTTCCATATCATATTTAGCGGTAATCGGTTTCAACTCTTTATTTAAAAAGATCTGGTTCCAAAAAGCCTATTCTATTGTTAGCAGAAAGTCAAAGCAGCTATCTCAATTTCTGTTCTCACCTTCGCGAACCATCGATGACCCAAAACCGAAGGATGGAAACAGTCAATGTTGCTAAAAAGAGATATTATTTTTCTTGTAAATATTACAAATGGATTATATTACCTTAAAGCATTGGCAGGAAAAGATAGGATATCAAATGGTACCGGCGTAAACATGACACCAAATGTGGATCCAGGTTTTGCTGGGTATTTGTCAGCAATTTCTTGTAACTTTATGTTGTAATCTATGTTGAGAACGTAAATAGTCTTTTCTTATACAACTAATAGCAGTACAAATACCGTTGACCATTGCCTCCACTTTTTCTAAACCGTTTGGAGCATAAAAGCAGTCGCAGGGTTTTAATAGAAGTCTGTTACTACAATATTCGGGATCTTTGTTGTAAAAGTCATCTAGATCCGACAGTTTGAACATGCCCACTACAAACATAGATCAGCCTTCCATATCCTTATAACTTGTATTTGTATCCCTGGGCTTACTTAGATTTATAATCACGTTTGAGACTTCACTTTGAATACGCTGTATTGCAGTTTCTATATGATGTGCGTATAAATCTGCTGTGGTTGCAGCATCGAATTCTTCACTACAGGACCTGCAGATATCATTGCCTAAAAAAAAATACGCCTTCAGTCCAAGCAATTTTCATCAATCATCAAAATCTCCTTACTCCCGACGGCAATAGATATCATCTTCCAATCGTGTTCTGCCGATGTGCCAACAACAGTCGGGTCCTTCAAATCTATAAAAATGACATTAGGTAAAATCTTACTGTGAACAAAGCTCTTGCATACTTGGAAGAAGATAATTCAATTCATGATTCAAGTTCATAGCCATAGCTCCCGTTTGCGCAGCATTTAAATAGTCTTTGTCCTCATAATCTGACATATATGTGAGTACAGTGAATTTATAAATACCATGATGATACGTACATAAGCCTGGAAAATCTCCTCGGACGTAACTCATAACATGACTCCCGGTAGATGGACCGTGGAGGTTAGGATTATAATGCTTGATAAAATTTGCGACAGTGATAGCATCCTTGTCCGTACCCATAAGATAGCTTGAACCACGGTATTCAGTCAATGCATTTATATTTAAGAAGCCCAAAATCCCTGGATTGATAGGTATCATACCAAATCCCGCCATAATACTATCATTCCGGTTGCAGGAAAAAAATATTTTTTTTTTTGAGAATATAATTAGGTTGGATTTATGACGATCCTTTACCTATCACCTAATGCTCCAAAGATTTTGATATCATCCACACGGAGATCGGTTATATCTTTTGCAGGAGAAGTTCTAGGACTAAGTGTGGGACACTCTGCTATGGTGGTAACATTCAGTGCTATCACATTACGAACAAATATGCCGAACGCAAGATATGTAATGGATAATAGTTTCATTTTTGAATTTAGCTTTTCTCGTTATTCGTCTATCGAGAGGCCCTCTTTTTATATATTCTTAGTTATTATTTTTTTAAGAAAACAGAAGAAAAGCAAGCCGACAAGGCTTATTGCTTGTGTTTTTTAAGAAAACAAGCCGACATGGCTTATTGCTTGTGTTTTTTAATTAGGAATGAAACTGTGCCAAAAAAAAAATGAACGTTGGAATGTAAAAGTTTATTATGACGCGTACATGGATTAACGTCGAATAAAAATATAATCGCCTGAAATGGTAGTCATCTTTTTGGCAACTTATTTGTCACTTTTCTTGATGAAATAGAATATACAGTGAATCCATTTTCACTTTGCGAACTAGCTGAAAATTTTCATACATGTTACGAAGTTAAATCCAATCAAATGCAGAAATAAGCTTTTTACTAAAATACAGTCCGGCTGGTGGACATTGTCTCCATGACCACAGTTGTATAGCGTCTATAAAAACAGTATATATAAAATTACCAAAATCATATGTTTGTAAGCAATCATTTGTCTTTCTAACTCTAACAATAACCAATAAACTTTATTTAAAAAAAAAGCGCTAAACTAATCAAAATGCTAATACTTAGCCTACTACTTCCATAGATATAGTAGTAGTCCAGATATGACCACGAGGAGGTGATTAGCAATTCATATCCAAAATGCCTACCACGAAAGTAAACCTAATGCCACCCACGAAAGATGACCCAAAAGAAATAAAAAAATGCCTACCACGAAAGTAAAAAAAAACGCAAGGTCACTATAATAAAATTAATTTAATTACGTCATTACTTATTTTGAGTTACAGTCTTGTGAAATAGCAAGAACAAAGGAAATGTCTAGAACTCCGTATTTTTTTTAAACGTATTTTTTTCAAATAAACGTATTTTTTAGAATTACGCGTTGGTCGACATGCCATATCATCTAAACTTCATAGAATGATCGTTTTCTGTTTTCCATAAAATCTGCTTCGCTGTCATTACAAGCTACTACTGGAATGCAGATAGACAATTACCAAGCTCTGACTTGCTTGGGAGGTTTTTGTAAGTGTTTCTATTTTAAGTAAAGGCTCAAACATTATGGATGATAAAATAGACAAATGAAATTATCCTGACATAAGCTTGTTTATCTATAAATAAAGCTGGTTCACACACTTTATTCTTCTCCTTTTCTTTTCCCTTGACATACTTCTTTTAATGTATGAAAGTAACCGATCACGTAAAAAGGTTTGTTTAGTAGTGACTCTTGTTTCTTTGAAAAGAAGCTAAATTGAAAAAGATATATAATTGTGATAATGCGGCTGCGGCTAGTCTTTGCTATAGGAGGGCAGAGTTCTTGAGTTTTTGGAACTCACGAACCGTGAATGGCTGTGATTGCACTGTAAATAGGTGCAATTATACTGGTCTGCTGGTCTTCTGGCCGGAATTCCTGTAAGTGGTATAAAAAAAATACGTTTGAAAAAAATACGGAGGTCTAGACATTTCCAAGAACAAAACTACATTAATTTTTTTTTGCTTTCCCACAGATTTCTTTCATGTGCGAGACGTGTGGTAACAGAAAATGCCACGTTCAGCTTTGTGGTGATAGCATAACAGGCATCAAAAGTGAACATTTAAAACAAATTCTGAAAGAATGTTCTATTGTTAAGCCCCTACATGTTATCAAAACGGAGCAAAAAAAGTAAGCAAAATATCACAGTATTTGACTAAGATTTAACTTTTGATACAGTGCATCTATTTTATAATGAACATGTATCAAAAATCTGGCTCTATTATCTTCTTTATTAGAGAGTTCTTCATAAACTAATAGAGCCCGATTTTTTTCTTTTCACACAAAATTTTTTACAGATGGCAAAACAAAATTTGCCATTTACAGTGGCGAGACCCAAAGATGTCCGGGAGGTGCTTTACAGTGCAAAAATTCATAAAAATCTATCAGATATATCCCGGTTAAACGTTGTCCCGGGATAAATTAGATTCCTCTGTCAGAAAGTATGGACCTTTTAGTTCTGAAAATGTCCGTTTTAACGAAAATTGTTCATTATAAAATAGATGCACTGTAGTAGCTTTGCGCTCATTCATTTCGAATCTGAACTTGATGCTTCGACTTTTTACTATGTTTATCGTATTCAGAAAAAGCTTATATGCAAAAGACTTGAAGGAATAGGAGTAAACCCAAGTCTATTAGATAACAAGCCTATTAATTAAGTAAGGCTTCACTATTTACTATTAAGTGAAATTAGAGTATACTTAACATTCTTATTTAGAATAATTTTCAAGTACAACCACGAATTAGCTCATCCTCAAAATTGATGTGCCATTGCTCTATCGCTCTTGGTGCTAACATTAGCAATGATTCCACCGCAAGTTTCAGCAACAATTCAACATCTAATGCCAATCCAAGCAACCGTAACGTCGATACGCCTATCATTTCTACAACTGATGCAAATAATCATGAATCTAGTACAGCATCAACAAATACTAATCCATATACGACAGCTTCTACTATTATTAGTACAAGTGACGACTATAACGAGGATATTGAAAAGGCTAAATCAAAAATTAAAGAACAAATCAAAAGAAAATTACAGGAGGTTGAGGTATTACAGAAAAAGTTAAGACGATTAGAGGATTTTTAATGCTTCGTTTATCATTTTAAGTCCTCTCACAACGAATATTATTCTTATTGTTAAGAGAAACACTATTTGTTTGCTGTTAAATTTATATTACAAAAATAAATTATTTCATTTAATATGTTCTCTTATATAATAATAGTATATGTATATTTATGGTAAAACATTAAAGTATTGGAAAGACACGCTATGAATTTTCTCCGTGACCACAGTTGTATAGCATCTATAAAAATAGCATATAAAATTATCAAAAACGTTCATTCGTAAGCGACCATAGATCTTTGTGACATTTTACGCCCAAACAGTTTGTACTTGGGTTTATTATATAGCTTTTTGCAATGATAATTATAAGTTATGGCTTAAATTTTTATTTATTTTTCTAAATTCAGTTGAAGAAGTGTCTTGACAAAGCTTGTAATTGAATAAATATCTATTAATTTTAACGAAAACCGAAACAGTGTATGATTCTGTTAGTTAAATAATGGCTAATCACTATGAATTAAGCCTAGCAGCATCTTTTCCTCTTATTATATTTTATTCGTATTTGACCGACAATTGTTTTTATATTAATTAACAAATTAAATCCAGTTATCTTTCTTGTAACCGACAATGTCCACCAGCCGGACTGTATTTTAGTAAAAAGCTTATTTCTGCATTTGATTGGATTTAACTTCGTCACATGTATGAAAATTTTCAGCTAGTTCGCAAAGTGAAAATAAATTCACTGTATACTCTATTTCATCAAGAAAAGTGACAAATAAGTTGCCAAAAAGATGTACATATCATATAGTCTTACCTGTGAAAATTGTCGGGTTTTATAAAACATTGGCGATTACCTGTAACGGCTGTGGCTTGTAATAGAAACGGACTTAAAATGTATAATAAGATAAATTCAAAATAAAAGAACACTTTTATTTCTTATTTAAAACTTGAACTGATCTTTATTGAGTATAAAAGTAGGGGATATTTATACTAAATGATTTCGGATATGACATTAAAAAGATGATTATGGATAAGATGATGGAGTTAGAAAGATACTAAAGTATTTGGTTACATGTGGTTAATAATTAACGGGCATAGTTGACAAGAAGAGATGGATGGCTAGAGGACGCGACCTTTAATAACGTCACATTACCACGGTCACACAATTAATTTTAGCGGAACCTTATTTTTGACGTTTTTTTTTACCCTTTTAATTAAATCGTTTTTTCTCTCATACAGCACTATTCAACAAAGTATCCCTTTAACAAACTCAACAAAGAACACTCGTGGTAGCTATAATCCAGCAAAATAAGACAAACTTTGGGGTATTTTTTACCTTTGAGTATCGTTGACGGTACTGTTGGCCAGAATGATTACATCAATATTTTGGCAGGTAATTTCCATCCTTGGTTCAAAGAAATGACTGAGAATAACGAAAGAAGCTTCATTCTACAAGAGGGTGGAGCTACGTGTCATACTGGCGCGTATGCAAGATGGTGGGTCTTCACTACATACAATCCTTTTCTTACCGCAAGAAGAAGGTTTGTTAAGGAAAAAGTGAGACATCACTATGAGCAATTGCGGGATGTTGAGAAGCAGAAATCATGGGATGTTGAAAGAATTCGTGCTGCTGCGTCGGCCAATCGACGCAAATCTCGTATGCAGACGGTCAGTTATATAATTATGCATAATTTGTGGCACTTTACTTACCCCTTACTATAGAAGATGCGAAGAAGACGCAACAACTTTGCGAAATACAAGCTTGCCTTTGAGGCCAAGTACGGCGATGATTGTGGGACATTTGTCGAGCGGGCGTATATGTTCGAAGAAGATGAAGACATCTTGGACGAGCATGGAAATTCTTTGACATTCCTTAACCGAGTGCCAATCTGGAGAACTGACAAGGTTAGTTATAAAACTAAAACAATTATGTATGTTAATTATTGACTTGACCTTTTAATAGCTCCAGGCATTTGTCCATGAGTTGGATAAGCCCAGCATGAAGCTGAAGCCATCGGCTAACAAACTCTGTGTTCGCACACCCAAACCTGCCGAGGAAACTACGGTATCCTTGGATACATTGGCTACGTTGCCTAGATGGGGCGTAGAAACAAGCGTTTTTCTTTGAAAAATTAAATAAAATCTAAAAATCAAACACAAAAAAGAAAGAAATGATGAGATTGACAAAATTTGTTGATAAAGAATATATCTGAAATTATACCGCCCTTAAATATGAATTTTAGGTACGAGAGTAGTGATGACATTGATATTATCTAAATGTTGCAGCTTAACAGCGATTGGAGAATATATTAAATGTACTTCCAGGGTTGAAGGTGCTAATAACAAGTTGAAGCGAAGACTTAAGGTATCAACGGGTCATTTAGACAAGGTGGGAAGCTTGGTGAAGAGTACAGTTGAAGTCGATGCCAGCGAATTTAAAGCTCGTTTGAAGGACCAAAAACTCCAGGTTACTACCGAAGTTGAAAAGCGGAGCATGATGATAAGAGTCAAAAGAAGAGTGTCCTTATACGCTTTGACCAAAGCTCTGGAACAACTTAAAAAAAAATGGAACTTGTAGACAGCCGGGACATAACACTAGGCAATGTTCCCAAAGAGTCATGTCTCAAGTTACTCGCTCATCTCAACAATCTCAGCAACAGCAACAATCGCCCAGATCATCTTGATCGTCTATTCTTATCTTTTTCTTTCAACTTTTATTTTTTATTCTTTCTGCCATATAAAAATCTCCTTTTTTATAATCAACAATGCTTTTTTATAATCGACAAATACATTTATAGTAATCGACAATGTTTTTTAAAACCTGGCAATTTTCACAGGTACGACTGTATTGATCTCTTCAATGATTACGTAATATAGTCGATTTTACTTGTAATTGACATTGAAGCAACTTGGGTTGACAGATGTGCATGATACAACATTTTACGCCTTTTAGAATAAAAACACAGCCTCATGTACTCATAATCCGGATGTGATAGAACTCTAAACTGTCCTGTGCAGAGAAAATCCGGATTTGCCACACATGTTTCAAACTTCTTTTCGTGGCAGGGTCACCGTATCGTATGTGCCATTCGTAAAGCATTTGTTTATTATGAAGCATATGCTATTAGACAGCATTGAGATATAGGCGAACAATGCAACATCGCATTTATTTTATTAGTGATATCTGTGATAAAATACCTTTTATTGCAAACTTTTAAAGATACACTCAAAGCTAATTGATCACATGCTGGTTGGTCGGGAGTTACGGTGGTCACTGATAGCTTATCAAATGTGTCGTACAGACTTTATTTCTAGTTTCTACTTGATCCCACTATCAATATACTCGTAAAGCATGTTAAGGTGACATAACAACAGTAGTCAATAAATAAATATAGTACATATATATATATATATATATAAAGCAAGTAAAGTAGCACAGATATTTATTATTCAACATTATGTATTTAAATATATATATAAAAAAAAAGAGGGTATTTTTGTCGGCAGGAAATATGGTATATTTGGCACATCTGTGCTTTAAATAAGAGATGTACGGTATATCCGTATTTTTGTTTGCTTTTTTTGTTTTTTTTTGTTTTTTTTTTTGCTTCTTATCACTTCTCTTACAATCATGACTATCCCTCAAAACCAACGTTTTTTGCTTGTAAAAGCTCAGCAAGCTATCCTTTCTCCTAAGCATATTCAAGGCCCTGCTCAAGTCCTTATCGATCAAAATACTGGTAAAGTCGTCGAGATTGCCATTGACAATAAGCAATGCACCACCATTGTTGACCAGAATGCTTTGGAAGTCATTGAGCTGGACAACGATCAGTTATTAATGCCTGGCCTAGTCGATGCACATGGTAAATATTACTCAAGGATTGAAAAAGGTCGACTGAGATCAAAATTAACCTTTTTTTTTTGACAGTGCATTTAAACGAGCCTGGACGAACAGAATGGGAAGGTTTTGAAACAGGTACAAAAGCAGCTGCCGCTGGTGGTATTACAACGGTTGTTGATATGCCTTTAAATGCGATTCCCCCAACCACTACTGTCGGAAATTTTGATATCAAACTCAATGCAGCCAAAGGCCAGTGTCATGTTGATGTAGGATTCTGGGGCGGTGTTGTACCTGATAACGCGAACGAGTTGCCCGCTTTAATTGGTAAGGGAGTACGCGGGTTTAAATGTTTTCTAATTGAAAGTGGTGTGGATGAATTCCCTTGTGTAAATGAGACTGAGGTACGTTTAGCCATGGACAAACTTGTCAACTCTGACAGCGTCTTGTTGTTCCATGCTGAAATGGATGGATGCGGAAAGCCCCAAGTCGAAGAAGAAAATATTGATAATCGCACATATGCCAGCTTTTTAAATTCTCGTCCACAAGAGCTGGAAACCACTGCAATTGACATGATTATCCGCCTTACTCAAGAATATCATGAACAGGGCCGATCAGTAAATACTCATATTGTCCATCTTTCCGCTGCCAGTGCCATTCCTGCTATTCGTGCTGCTAAAGCCACTGGAGCACCACTTACTGTCGAGACTTGCTTCCATTATTTGAATTTTACTTCGGAAGCCATTGAAGATGGTGCAACACACTACAAGTGTTGTCCGCCAATTCGTGAGGCTTCTAATCGTGAAAAGCTCTGGGAGGCATTGTTGGAGGGTACCATTGATTATGTTGTTAGTGATCATTCACCTTGTACAGCCCAACTTAAGAAGCAAGATACCGGCAATTTTGGACAAGCTTGGGGTGGTATTGCTAGTGTTCAATTTGGTTTACCTGTTCTTTGGAGTGAGGGCCGTAAACGTGGCGTCAGCCTTCAACAAATTGCAAACTGGCTTAGTTTAGCACCTGCCAAGAGAACCAAACTGGACCACAAGAAGGGAGAAATTCGTGTTGGTAATGATGGCGATCTTGTTATCTGGCGTCCAGAATCTGCATTTGAGATCAATGTAGCCGACGTACATTTTAAAAACAAATTATCTCCTTATATTGGAGAAACACTCTTTGGCGCCGTTGATCGTACAATTGTTCGTGGCACCACTGTATATAATCATAAAACAGCTGGACTTTTTGCTCAAGAGCCTTTTGGTCGTCCTTTGCTTCAGTAGACCACATTATATACCCCTCTTTTCCATTTCTTATACACGAAATCTAGTTTTTTTTTTTTGTCACGCCACAATTAAGGTTTTAAGATCTATATTAAAGCACGTAAATGTTTATGATGATGTAAGGAGAAAGCAAATTACATGGCAATGTGACGATTTTTATTTATTTTTAAGTGATATTGGACATAGTAATGGGTGATAATTTATTGTACATGGGAGAGGGGGCACAGGCATGTAAGCATATATGATTATTTTTTATTGGTCGCGAAAGACTCTGATTTTCCAAGCTTCTTTGTCAGTTGGTGTGGTTACCTTATCATCGTCGAAAGCATCAATAGGAGCTTTACCGACGGCCATAGTTTCTACAACAAAGGGATTATTTTCATCACGCGCCTTTTGTTCTTCAATTTGAAGTTTTTGGGCTAACTCAGCATCTCTTTTAATTTGGTCTGTTTTCTCTTTGTCATACTGCGTAAAATAAGCTTCAAGAGTAGCGGGATCGAATCCGAGATCTTCATCTTCATCGCTCGAACTGCTACCATCACTAGGAGGGGCAAAGTCCTCCTCTTCATTAAATCGGCTAGATCTGCTCATAACTGAATCATTGTCTGCTGCAAAAATGGAGGCGGATGAGGAGGACGAAGGCTCTTCATCTTTCCAAGAACGTGCAAGTAAATCACGCCATTCTGACATACTTTCATCCTTCATCATAGCTTCTTCAGTGACATCATCCATCACAGGATATATATCACAAACTTCACGTTCATCCTCTTGAGTTGCATGTTCTGTAGGTTGTTTAACGGTATTTTCAAGTGGGTCAATAGACGTCAGTGTTTTTTCGGAGATAGGCTCATTAGCGGTAAGACTGTGATATAAAAGTCCCCAATAAGAAGCTAGTCCAGTAAAGAACATTAAAGGTTCAAAGCTAACCAAAGTAGCAGCCAAGTATAATTCATAAATAACAACTGCAACAGTAACAAAGAGTATCGAGAAGCAAGCTAAAAGGGCAATTGGTTTGGCTGCAGAAAAAAAGTTAGTAACTATAATTGAACGTTTTGTACTTTTACTTACCAACAATAGGTTCCACATAAAGTCCTAATTCGGTAATTTTCTGTCTCAAAATGCGATAATAAGGTGTGGCTAATCGAATGAGTTTATCTCCAAGGTCGTTGGTTTGTTGTGGTTGTGGTTGCGATTGGACATTGCGTTGTTGAGTTATCTCAAGGGGCGAATCAATAAAGGAGTTATTGTCGATACTGCTAGGAGCAAGAGATGATTTTATGGATGGGGCAGAAGGGTTGGCAACATGTAATGGAACTGGAGGAGGTGAAAGCTGGTTACCCACTGATGAGGGTAAAAGTAAAGGAACAGGAGGTACTATACTGCTTGCTGTCTTCTTTACTCTAGAAGGGACCAACAACTGCATGGTGAATAATTTTTGGAATTCAATTAAAAACTCAATGACGTGTTGAGAAATTTTGTATTGAATAGGGGTATTGTGATCTGGATGGCGAAGAATACCAGGGCTAAAGACTGCAGCGAGATTAGGTATATCCATTTTGGTTTCTGCCTCAGCAGTGGCGAATAAGTTCAAGAAATCGAGAAGATAGAGTAAAAGATGTTGATGGGCAGGCTCCAGGCTTTGGATCAACTTTTGAAACAGTTCAATACGCTGTTCTGTGTCTTTAGGTGGATTACTACCTATAGAAATAAGTCTTAAATTAGTAAACCACCATCAAAATTATAGTTGATTGTCGCGTTTTACTCATCACATCACGAAATTGCTGGTAATATTGAAAAGGGATAACCGGATCAGGTAATCTGTTCAAGTATCTTCTGAAAAGACTTGCTGCATCATGTACAGTGTAACCTTCCCAGTTTAGATCCAACCCATAACTGCTAGTGCTTTGATCAAACTGAAATTCCAGAGCATTTACACGCTTTGCGCTACCGGAAATTCGAAAGATACCCTCGACATCAAGAGCTAGTATATGGAGCAAGTCAGTACAGTGATAAAGTGCATGGAATTATTTGCAAACAAACCATTTTTTTTGAGAAAGGAACCGCATTTTGCAACAATGATAGGAATGGCACCAGCTTTTGTGTGTTTTATGTTGTCTTCATCAATATATCCCACAGTCGTCTTTGCGTATTTTATTGACATGACTAGAGGGATACCAAATACACCCCCTTTATTGAGAAAAAGTGATTAGTGACAACTACACTATGATAATAATTCAAATCATTTTTACCTTTAGGCATGTTATCTGGTCCGACCTTTCTTTGGCTACCATTAGGAAGAGTGACTCGTTTGAGCCAACCACGAAAGGATCTCCTTTTTGTTAACGAGGTTGTTGGGTTACTATTAGAGCGCTGCATGTAAATATATAAAAATTGATTTGAGAAAAAAAGAAAAAAGACAAAAAGGAAGCTATTGTTTCTTATTTATACTCATGTAGCACACTGTAACAGAAACATCTCGTGTAACCAAATTACGTCAATAATTTAAGCTTATCCATTTCCACTCAATGACATGTAGCCCTAGCTTTATGTAGATCACCCTCGGTAATATGACACGAACATAATAAACATTTTTTTTTTTTTTTAAAAATAGAGACATGATTTTTTTTTTAAAAAAAAAGTGATTTTATTATTTGTTTATATTTATATTAAATAGACCATGAGCCCTGCAAAGTAAAAAAGATAAGTTAGACTTTGTTTTTCAACGTAAGGAAATATGGAAAAAGTAAAAAAAAAGGTTTTTTGTTGATATCAGTTAGCAAATCAGATGTGTTTGAATCATTAATTTTCTTCAAGTTGTTAAAGACAACGGCAATTCATCATTCAACATAAAACCTCTCCTTTTACTTCCCCTTGCAGCTTTAGAATATAAACTTACCATAATAAAATATTTAACACGAAAAGAAACCTTGGCGAAACAGAAAAAATTTTCTTCCCGGTCCCCTTTTATGATCGTTATAATTGAGAAGTCACAATTTATACACCGCTTTCTGCGAGCTTAAATTTCCTTGTGACACGTCCCCTTATTGGATGTAATCCTTTTCCAAATACTATTGCTTTTAAAAAGTAGACATTGTCAGTACGATGTGATAGACCCAGTTAAATATGCAACATATATTATACGGATAGTTATATCAAATGAATTTATTCCAAGTGCTGATAAGCGAGAAGCACATTTTTTCTGTAAATGTTGCCATCTTCAAAGTGAGTCCCTGCCATCACCATTTTCGAGACTCCTTATATCTGCAGTGTGCTTTTTATAGTTAAGCCTTGAGAACACCTCTAAGAATATTGTGGTGCAAATACTAGGAACGCTTATGCCCTGCATTTCTGAAAGGACGAATTGGAACAATGAATAATCACGCCAGTGATGATAACTATATATGGTGACTTCCATTGTAGTGATTCTGATGATGAGAAAAAACGATAAGTTGGTGGTGATAAAACGGATGACGCAAATGAAAATTCTGAGAACAATGAGGGTGCAGGATAGTGTTACAAAACTTAATGCTGCAAAAAAGGGTTTGCAAGCCACTTTTCATTGCATCATCATAAAAAGCACAAGGCTTAAGTTTAATAAATCCGACACTGCATCAGATGCTCGCCATCTCCACCTTCCTTCTTTCTCTCATTTTTTTTTTTTTTTTTGGTCTGTAAGAAATTTTTTGTTAATTTTCAAAGCCGATATGTGGTTTATAAAAACTAATGGCGTTTGATATATCTCAAAAATAAAGTTTAGTTTTTTTTTTTCTGGCTCGGAACTGACGTTTGTCATACAAGTTTTTTAAAAATTAAACATTACATAACAATGTGGTACCGAACATGGATTTAGTCTTGTGCATGCACATATGGAATAACTCATTTACATAAAAATTACATTAACCGGGTGTAATTTATTATCGGGTGTCTTAGGGACAGCCAAATTTTCTTAGGAACAGCCATTTTTCTTAGGGACAGCCAGGGTGCACGTAGTCGTAATGTTGGGATTATGATACTTTAATAGATATTAAGAGGTCAATAGAACTTAATAACTTGAAATATATACACATTTATCACAACTAACATAGTTTAAACCAGTATATGTATTTTAAAGCTAACTTTCAGCTTCTCGTTTGGACTTAACATTAATATTTCTGCGTAAGATTTAATTCAAACGAGCTCAAAGGCGAAAGAGTGATAATAGAATTGTCAAAATAAGTATAAATCGTTTGATGTACATTTATTTGTAATTTTTACATTGTTTTTGATTGTATATCCTTGTTCCCATGTCTACAGAACATCCAAACCATAGATCTTACGTTGCGACTACGTGCACTTTGGCTGTCCCTAAGGAAAAATTGGCTGTCCCTAAGAAAAGCGATTTATTATTAAAGAAAGGGTCGAAAAACATATCAACAAACGAATTTTTACTTATAATCGCTATTTTCCTTTGAAAATGTCTCAAATAAATGATTATGGTTTACACTAATGGACTTCAGCATTGAGAATGACTTAGATAAGCATACAAAAAGGGAATAAAAATGATACCCATAATCAAAAAAAGACCACAAAGTCCAACAGATCTTGGGTCAATGTTGCCAAACCAGACTAATTAATGACGACCAGTCTGATTGGAAGAATATAGGAAATGATATCTTAGAAATAAGTTCACTATGCGTTACAACGTTGCAGGTAATCAAGCTGTCTTTTTACCCTGCATGTCACTGTGAGCATTTTTGATTGCGCTTAATGAGGAAAATCGTCGTCTCAAAACTTTTTTTAAAGGAGAGGAATTAACAGCACATATTGAGGACACGTATATCCTGCTGCAAATACACGTGTCCGCCAAAGTGACCGCCATTTCTTCAACCAAACGGATTCGGGTCGAAAGAGGATCATTCATATGGCTTTTACGGGCGTAATATCACAAATATACTGCGCGAATTCAGTGTCATATTAGCGGTTTATTGAAAACACAAAAACGGGGATTGCTAACTAACCTTTGCACGATTATTTTATGCCATAAAGTTTCGATATATTTGTACAGTAAAAAGGAAAGACTAAAGGAAAAAAGAGTATGAACGAGTTTTATTAACAGAACTGATAAAAAAGAGCTGGTTCACGTCGGAGCGACATATTTATTACCTGTAATGTTTGAGTCTTTACTTACAATAGAAACATCTGCAAATATCCCTAGGATTACATAAACAAGTAATGCTGAACTTGGTAATGATGTTTCAGTAATAGCGTGTACCGATAGTGCAGCATATTTGTCATCCAGTGAAGTCTACACTTACTATGAAGGGCGATATTTTTTCTCTAGAGGTAGATATATTTAGCAGAATGCGTATTGAGATCTTTGCCCAAGTATTTTGAGATTTACTGCAAACATCGCCATCTTAGTTGTTCTCAGATCATAATTTACAAAAAATTATAAAGCACTTGTATAATTTAGTAATATGAAAAGACTGATGGTCGATGTAAGATATGAATGTGCAATTATTTTACTGGAAAGTTGGTAGTCTGCTCAGATCAAAGAATCGCGGATGCTGATCAATATCATCAGGATAATTAACATTGACAAGATGATGGTTCGGGTAACTGCAAAAATAAATATGCGTTACACACGACTAAGAACTCAGGAACTAAAAATTATGATGAAAAATCGATGTCATTTGCTTAATTTTAATATTTTATTTCATATAAACATAGTCTACAAAAGAGCTTCATCAAAGATCTTCTTAACATCATCGTAAACGTCTTCAATGGGCTTGTCAGAGTTAATCTAAAGTTAAGATTTAGTTATAAATATTCAATAAATTTTAAGCAGTAATTTGTGTGTGTCTGTCTGTCTGTACCTGGCGCACTTTATTTTTAGCTTCAAAAGCTTCAATGACAGGATAACTTGTTTCCTTAAAAACTTGGAATCTCTTCTTGATGGACTCGATGTTATCATCAATTCTACCAGAACTCTCACCACGCTTCAATAAACGATCCAAAAGAGTCTCTTCGGAACAGGTAAAGTATAAAACGAACTTTGACTCTACCACAGATTCTTCAAACTTGATGGCTTGATCCATCTTACGAGGAAAACCATCAATCAAAAAACGTCCCTTATTACCTTGTTCAATAGATTCCTTCATAGCGGCTTCCAATAATGCAATAGTAACTTCCATAGGAACGATCAATCCATCACGAATGTAAGATTGAATCAATTCTCCATACTTGGAACCTTCACGCTTTTGTTCATCACGTAACAAATCTCCAGCTAGCACCAATATAAGAGTAAGCCAACTAGAGGTCAATTTTTATCTATATATAAAACTTACCAGAGAGATGGACAAAGTCGTAATCGCGCTTAATGTTTCCACATTGAGTACCCTTACCAGCACCGGGACCACCTACAAGATAGCGTTAGTTTAAAACGCCTACCCCTCTTTTCTTTATCTCATCAACTCACTTACCGAGAACAAACACAACGGTGACTTCCTTGGGGTCAAATGTAGTAGTAGTGATGGGTGCCATGTTAAAAGATGAAAAAGTAATCTCGAAGGAAAAAATGCGTTTGAAGAAAAGAGAGTCGAATATATAGTCATGACAGTTTTGAACGGCGATTTAAAATGCTTGAATGTGAAAAACGTAGAAATCATCATGCAATTTATTGCGTATCAGGGACCTCAATTAAAAATTTAAAGATGTATAGATAAAACCCATGTGCTATTTGAAAATAAGCCCATTCGATTTTTTAGATCTACTTCATATGACATTTTTTTTTCCCTAGTTACTGTAATCATCACCCATATATTTTCGTAGCACAAGTTTAAGATGACCATTTTTTATAATAAAACCAATCATTGAATGAAACCTTTTTACTTTTTGAGATATCTGCATATGCAGTATGCATAATTACGAGGGAAGACAGGTAATCCTTACAGTGACTGTACTAGTGATACTACGTAAACATGTATAAAGAAACGTGGTATATGTCATTTCTTATTAATGCTATTTTTAAAGATCTACAGCATATTTCCCTCTCTTTTTTTAGCAGTCCAAAAAAGGAAGAAGAAGAGGAAAAAAAAAAGGGTTTTTGACATGTAATTCAAAAATAAAATTTATTAGTGTGATTTAATGAGTATAATTTATGCAAGAGTAAAGAGAGAATAGTACAGGACAAAATTAACGAAGCTTGTTTATCGGAAAAAGTTACCGCTATAATAAGTGGGGTTTGGCATATAATAGTCAAATCTGTGAATACGTGTTAGGAAAAGGTATGACATACATCGGATCATGAAAAAGACTTACGGGTTAGCAATAGGATATAATGGACGAGAAGGAAATAGTGCTGGATTCATATAAGCATTAGGCACGCTTGTTCTTGAAGCATTCCATTGTTGCTGTTGGAGGATCCAATTTTGTTGAAGTGGAGCCCATTGACCATCAGGCAAACGAATATAAGGGATAGACACCTTTTCACCACGGACGTTGACTAGCATGTATTGAATGTCTTTACTATGATTGAGACCCATTTTAATTTTAAAGTTCAGATTTTGATAATTTATTGAGAAGATGAAAATCAAGACCGTTCTTTATATATTCGAAAATTAGACAAGTGATGTCAAAAAGGGAAACGTCATGCTGTAACAAAGAATTTTTTTTATTTCTATTCGTGACCTTTTTACAATCTATCTTGTAACCATTTACTAAGGCTGGTAGATATATGATCATTATCAGCATTAATGAGACCGGGTACCTGTAATTTTATTTTCTCGACTGCTTCATCTATGACAAATCTAGAGTAAGGTAAACCTATTGTAAAAAAAATGTTAATATTTATGTCTGCGTTTAAAAAGCCCATTGTTTACCTTCTAATGCAACAGATATTGCTGCGGCGATTGTTGGTTCATGTATCAAGTTATTGTCCGTTGTAATATCAGCCTTTGTGATTTTACCGTGTCTTGAATGTATGATTGCTTTCTATAATTTTAATACATGTTTTAGAGTAAGAAAAAAGTGCGGGAATTTGTATGCAGCATTACCACGTGTCCCCAATCCAATTGTGTCTCTGCAGTGTTTGTAAATTCGGGAGTTTGACCATAAACCCAGTCCCAAGTCTTGAGCTCCTGTCTCGTTTCTTTTACTTTATCTGGAAGCATACTGTTATTATCAAACATGATTGGCTACAGCATAGTCATATGAGTTTTATCGTTCAGTGCGTAAACACACACACACAGTAAAAATAGCCTCTTACCTCTACTGGGATGCCGTCATTATACGCTTCTACGAATTCAGCCAATACGGACTCACAAAATTGTTGATGATCTACTGTAAATGAATAGTCTCTGAGGTTTGTGACTGGTGAAGGGACCGACTCTACTCCTTTTGAGACAATGCCAGCCTAAATATACAGATATCATGATTGGTTGGGTTCATTTTACTCTGGGGCCTTTTAAGGACAAGAAATACTTACATTATTCATTCTTTTTTTGGATAAACAGTTCTTTAAAGTCTGTGTGTCAGCGTCAATGAGCATGGTACCATGATGATATGCTCTTGCACTCGTAATTTTGTATGCACTTCCAGACACCTTGTGATTGTCGACAACAATATCATGTCGCTCATTCACAATAGCTGGGATATCCAATTGATTAAGAGATTTGGCTACTAGCTCAGCATTGGTTCTTCTAGAGAACGCCTCACGTGGCATAAAAATAGTATATATAGAATTACCCATATCCTTGTTTTTCATTAATTTTCCTCCTCGTTTTCTTTTTTTCTTTCTTTTTTCTTTCTTACATGATAAACTGCACCGCCTCCTGATCTACGACGAACAAGTGGGATATCATTATCAGCCATGAATCTCAAGTTGCATTCCTGAAAAGGGTTTTGATTTCTTCCTACCACTACGCAAGGCTTATTTCTCCATAAATAAAGAATATGTCTCTCTGGTTTAGTTTCTCGCAGTAAGTATTCTTCCAGGGCCAAGTTAGTATAAGCATCATTGATGGTGGAAATGTAACAGTCGACTTTATTATTGCTAATGCAGCTAGCCGAGAATAATCTTTTAGTGATGCAAGTTGATTTAGAGAGACCTGTCCAGGTCGACAATTTGAACATGTTTTTTAAATGAAGAGAGAAAAAAGATTTTTTTTTATTTCGTTTGTCTAAAAACGGAGATTGTGCCCGAATGACGACGCTTTTTAAAATTCAAAACATCCCCATTGATGCTTTATAAAGTATCAATTCTACACTTGGCCGAAACGATTTGTATATCTGTAGTTATTTTATTGTTATAATTCTTGGTCTACAAGACTGGATTCCAAGACATGATGCTCATCCCTTAAAACGTCTTTAAATACACGGTAATGATGGTTCAAGCTAGGATGAGCATGTATTTTATAGTTGGTGCCAAGGGCACCGGTTTTTGAGGGTATGCTATAAAATACGCGAGCTACTCTTGAATGAACAAGAGCCATAGCACACCTGAAAAAGAAAGGACATAATTAGTTTGCCGAGAAGAATGATGGGATTATCTTCACTTACATGGCACATGGTTCATGAGTCAGGTAGATATCATAACCCGTACAAAGATACCCTGTTTTCTGAGCTTCATCTGTCATCTGATCAGCAGGTCGCTTCATACGTCCTACCCCGCCGGCCAATTCAGACTCTTTCCGTGCCACCAAATTAATGCTATTGATGACAGCATGGTGAAGGGGATGTCTTTCTCTTGTGTCACACTCTTCCGACATCACTTGATCTGTTGAAGGATCCACAATTCGACAGACTACTGACTTGCTCTTTAAAATAGCAGACATATTCTGGTGGATTGTGTCGAAATCTTCTGGACTGAACTTGGGGTCCAACCGTGTATCTTCTCTATAGGATAAAGGCCAGCTTTTATTCCATGCTTCATATTGTTGACGGTTTAACGGTGCATATTTCGATATTTCGACTGTACTAAATTGGATGTCTTCGTATCCATTGGTTGATAAGAGCGTTTTTAATTCGTTTTCTGACAGAAATGTTTGCATGCATAATAAAACCTGTAATCTATCTGATATCAATTAATTGCCTTGTATTTTTTTATGAGAGATGATTATTTCTTACTAGCATCAGGAACTTTTCTAATTCGTTTGGCATGTTCTAACCCTTCTAAAGCAGGTAAATGCTTTTGTGCAAACCTGGATAAAAAATAAGTAACTAATGCTTGGAGTAATGGTTCACACCTACTTCAAAATCAAGTTGGTTTGTTGTGGAATGATTTCAGCTGCATAGACGGAAACGGTTTCTAATGAGCGATAGTATTCGTCCGCCAGGACTTCCACGAAAGGCCACGATTCACGAGGAACCGACACTTTTTTGTATATTTTAGTCTTTTTCTTTTTAGAAAGGTGTCCAAGTGAGATGTTGTACCTTTTTGAGCTTTATTCGACATTGAGAAAGAAAAGAAAGAGAAAAGCAGTGGCTTATTGCGGAAAGGAAAAAAAAATAATAATTTAATAATGGACAGTACCAGACTGTTTTAAAAGGAAAGAGAGAAGGTATAATTACTAGTGTAATAAGGGTTTTTTTTTAAATAAAGGAAGTAACAGATCTTCCATTTGTGTTGTTGAATTGATTATTCTGTTCGAAATATCCTTGTTGCTTTTTACCAGCGAGTGGAGGCGATAAAGGTGCTTTTGAAGAGACAGGATACATGTATCTTTGTTGCTGAGCTTTTTCTGAATTGGAAGGTGACATACCCGGTTGAGCTAATCTTCTCAAGTTGGAATAAACATGCGGGGATGAAGGTGATAAAGGTTCTTCCGAAGAGGAATAAAATGACCCTGCACTCCCACCAGAGGCTGCTACACTAGTAGGAGGCGATAAACTAGAAGAAGGCGATAGAGGCAATGCACTTGGAGTCCATTCTTGCTCAGGAACAGGTTGATGAGATGTTTCTTTATGTTGTTGTTGTTGCTGTTGTTGCTGTTGCTGTTGCTGTTGACCTAAAAGCATACGCTTTGCATTCATCATAATTCTCAATGCTCTGATTTGAAGCGCACTTTGAAAGGTTAGTGTAGCAGTTTCATACACCATACTAGCTGTTGATATCGTCAATAATTGATGTAAAGCATAAGTGGTCAATTGCTTCAGTCTTTCTAATTTGTACATATCTGCCAAGAACAAGAGCCTAGACAAGATTTGGGGTTGATGTTGTTGTGCAGTAATCAGATGATCTGTGTAAATGTATTGCAAAAATGCAAGTGTTACAGCGTAGGTTTCTGGAAACAATAGTTGCTTTTTTTGGACCTGAGTTTCATGTTTAGTGTTATCTTGCTCCTTTAAAAGTTGTGCAAAATCAGGCCATCGTTCAGCTAAAATAATTGAATTAACAGAGATAGACTGTTGGTCTGTAGTCCAAATTGTCAGATCTGACAGGCCAGGTTCATTCATCATGGTCAGACCAAGTTCTTGAGCAGCATTGGAGCATGTAGATGGTGGTAAAGGATATACACCAAATGCTTCTAGATCGATGGTAGCAACATGATCAAAATTTATTCGACGATAGCTATAATCATCCCGTAAGTCACGATGGCTATGGCCCAGTATATAGTACTTTTTCTTAGACAGAATACCACGATTCCAAGAGCCTCCAGTCATGCTGTTACCGGTATCAACATGAGTCCATGATAAATTAGCCAAGTTAAGTGCCCAAATTTGAAACCCACGTTGGGTGGAGCTTAGAAAAGTACCGGAAATGATAAAATAATGTCCCATTAATTGACCGGTTGGGAATCGAAGACCAGGAGGCAATATAGAAGTGGCCATTTCTGAAGCATGATCATGAAATTCTACATTGTGAGCTGATTTCATTGGCACAAAGCTTTGTAGGTCACGTGTCAAGTCGTTAAAGTTATAATTTGAGTAGATACAGACAGGGGGATTACATTGTTCATTCTCCATCTTATCGTTATCATCAGTTGTGTTCACCTTCCAAAATGGGTCTGATGTCTTACCGCCGTAAGATGTCGTATCGTTTTCGGATGAGGGACTAAATGCTACAGCACGATAAGCATCATAAGGTCCATTGATAGATCCACCATGTACCCAAGCAAGTTCTGTCAAATCAAACACATTGATTTCGTTAATGTGTGTATTAGCAATATCTTGTCCACCCAGTATGACTAATTTATCCGAATTCCAAACTGTGGCCAAATGTGCGTAACGAGCTTGAGGTGTGAAAATACTTGGTGGCACATTGATATCTAACCAAGACATTGTGCCTATATCAAAAACAGAGATATCATCCAGTGCGTATAATTGCTCTTCCCCGTTCTTTTGTTGCTGTTGGCGAGTACGTCTCCCAGAATTATTTCCCATACCACCAAATATCACAATATAGCGGTCTTTATAAAGTGATGCAGAGTGAAAATATCTAGCAGTGGGTGGTTTGGCTGAATCAGGAGGTGCAATATGTCTTGTCCACATCAAGGTTGGAAGATGAAGGATATAAAGATAATTCGTCATTTGTCGACTAGATGCTACTCTTCCACCGAATATGTAAAGTTCGTCACCCATCACTGTAGTTGAACTTCCAACCAAAGGAGGTGGTATTTCACCTTTGGTTGCTCTAATATCGGTTGTAAGGTCTGCAATTGATTGTCGAACAGTTCCGCTCGTTGATGGGACCATATCGTCTGTATATGTAGTTCTTTAATAAAAAGAAAGGAAGAAAAAGAAGTGAAAAGAAATTAAACTAAATAGTTGTAAAAGCAGAAAAAAAGAAGATGATTGGAAAAAGATGTTCCTGAAGGTATCACTGTTTGGGGTACAATAGAAATGGTTGATAGCTATAAAAAGAAGTTAGCACCGAAATTTCGCTAAAAGATATGTGAACTGCCTATTTTCGTGACACCGTTCTCAAATTAGATTGTATTTTCCTTTTGGATTATAGTTGCCTATTCTTACATGTATTTCTATTCTGAATCACAAAACTCTTATCAATAGCTGCAGAAAAAAAACCCACAATAATCATCTGCGATTATACATCTACTTGTATGATTTATTACTATATGCACGTAGTCTCTTTGAACCCTGGGTTATGGTGTGACAAGCACAATTAATTCCCACCGCTAATCTTTACTGTACGCTTTAGACTTTGCTGAACACAAGCTAAATAACAGAATACACTTTTGTTCCAATTTTATCAAAAGTTATATAAGCATCTCTTGATTTCCATAACATAATACATTTTTAAAAAAAAGTGGTTATGACCTGTGCCACAGTAATTTTTTTTGGGAATATTTGATCTGAAGCGGATATTTAACATGTGCCACAAACCGCAAAACTTTAAATACCATGCGCGAGAGCGGATTATGATAAAATGGGAAATCGTTCGTTGCTATAATTCGTAGACGGTGTGATTTTTTTTCTTCATTTCGTTAGGAACAGTCGATAATTAGGCCTGTACATAAATTGGTTTCAATTGCGCGTTTTTTTTTTCTTTGCATCTGTTCTGAAGATAGCTGGAGATTGTGGTGCTTTAGTAACTAAAGAAACTGATCACGAGATCAAACATGTCAGTATAATTTTATTGTTCTTCGTCATTGATTACGTCAATTTATTAAAATCAATAACAATGCTCCCAAACAAAATAACCATATATCTTTTTCATTCAAAAATAACTTATCTACCTTTCATTCTCCATTAAATAATCGACTAATTGACTTGCATTTCTTGGGTATTTTGCTTTTGACATGTCCGAGGGTTGATGGTAATATTTCATGCATATCAAGTACCAATAAACGAAAAGACTGGGTTGATTATGAAAGAGCGTCGTCTTCTTAGAGTCTAGGATCAGCTCATTACAACGCGAGATATAACTATGTCACTCAATTGCTCAAGCCAATCTCGTGGAACTTAAATCATGATATTTGGTTTACACTGACTAGATTATTAAAAGTGACCAGATATTCCGCTCATTTTAAGCCGTATGAAGTGCTAACAGAATTAAATGGCCTGTTTACTGCAAAAATGCAATTAATATAATATCTACCATGTTTTTTTTTTTCTTTCTGGAAGAATAATTGTACAAAAATAATAATGAATGCTATATTCGTAAATTAAAAAAAAGGTTTGGCGTTAATTTCCTCACCATGCAATTCGCATTGTATTAGTTTTAATAATGCAATACTATATCACATTGGAGGTGTTAATGCATGAGTATATATGTTTAAAAATACCACATGCCCTCTTATCTTAATGAAGTGCATTTTGCGTATCCTCTATGTCAGCCAGTAATTTTTTTTTTAGTAATACAGATGTGAGCATTGATTATTGGCTTGCTGGGTACATCCACATCTAATTCCCAGTTCAAGGATTTTGCGCGGGTCTTTTTAGTGGTGTCTATCTATATCTCGATAAGTGTTTCTCCAAAAAATTAGTTGGTGACCTCTCATGAGATAATATTAATTTTGAAGTTAAATATGTATCTACTGCAGCTGAGTAGTAATCTGATAAGATTGACAAGGGTAAGCAAGTATGCCTGAATCTTCTCACGTGTCCATTATATTTCATGAGAGACGAATCACAGTCAACTATTGCATTATAGCACAAGCAAGTATAGAATATCCTATTTATAGGCAGCAATAATTTTTTTTTACCGCTACTTCCGTCCATTTTTAAAATGTCCTTCATTTTTGTATTTTTGCAGTCGATAAAATTAGTGACCCGAAATACTATTTTCGGTGTAATATCAATGGTGTCTTAAATGTTTTGTCATTTAGAAGTAAATGCAGATTGCTATTGACTGGACACTGTTACTGGTTTCAACAGGTGAGGGTGATTCGCATGTATTTAATTATAAACCCTGAATTTGCAATAAAAATTAACATATACAAATAGAACTTCTAACATGCTGAAAGAAACTGGGTAAATAATCTAAGAGATTATGGGAGTAACTTTAACTAAACTTGACATATTTATCATGTAGGAGTTTAGGTACACGTATTTAATCACTACTTGAGAAAAAAATAGATTCCGTAAGTAATAAGCCCTGAACTTGAATGAATCCAAAACATCTTTACAAGCTGAAAGTTCTGTATGTACTTCACGACAACACCGATGCATCACTAGTGTTTTTAAAGTTAAATTTGATACAACTATAGTCGCTCGTGCATCAAACAAAATATTGCACAGCATCTGCTAATAGAGTTATGCCAAACACATTTTAATTATCTAAAACTTTAAATGTTGACGTTTTTGGGGAAAGTGATGGCAAATGCTCCATGCAGTTAAAGAATGAAAATACTACATATGGCGACTACAACAGTGTGTAATGTTCAGTCCATAAAATTATAAAGCAGAATCCTGTCACTTAAATGTGTCTATCATGTGAAATACAAATGAGGATACGTCGTTTGCGGTGAAGATCATCAATACATTATGTGTCCAACTATTATCAGATGTTCCGTGGTTTTTTTTTTAGAGGAATGGTTGTGGGATTGAAGTTTAACTTTCTAGACGCCCAACGGAGATTTTCACCAACAGAAACAAAGCTGCGGTGCATGAATGTCCCCTTATGCAACCGTAAACTATTTTTAACGTATTCATTAATTACAAGTACGTTCGGACGTACTGCATCTCCCCTTATATTTAATGCGTATCCTTTATGGTAGTCAAGGGAGTAGCCACGTATGACTCTTTGGCCCACCAAAAGCAAGTGTCTAATGATTGGCTCACTAGATCTATCCACCTCTTTAGGATTTGCACGGGTCACTTTTTTAGTACCCCCAGTGACAGCTTCCGTTTAAATAATGTCTTGTGGGGTGGTACCTGCTTGTTTTATTCATTTTATCAATTTATCGAAACAACTCCCCTTTTATATTAAAGAACAACCAATAAACCACTTTTATTGTGCATAATTTGTAGCACAATCAAGTTCTAAATCACGACATTACACAAAAACCAGGAACCGACAATGATGACGAACAAAAGAATGAGCTGTATAGTCACGTAAGAAAATAGAGCAGGACAATGGGTATAAACAGGGCAAACTCACCCGGTCATGAATAGGATCACTTTTGGGGTAAAAGTTGATCAGATCACATGGACAATCATCCCTTAATAAATAGATAGGATATGCCCTTTTTATTTATTTTATTTTATTTTGTTTGTTTTAACCATTTTTTTTCTTCATGTTTAGTTGGTTTGTAGTCAATACAAGTGATCCCAAAGGACAGCGAAAAATTCAAAAAAATCATGGAGAAAAATCCATCATCACATCCAAAGTGGCTCCCAGCGTAAAATCAACGTCGGTGAGCGTAATTATTGACGATGTCAACCTAAACAGTTACGAGGCCACCATGTGTGATGAACCTGAGGCCATGACGTCCAATGAGCCCTTACGGTCCGCTTCTAAATCTCTCGCAATCGAATTAGCCAAAAAGACTTCCATGTCGTCCCTTAATGGGCCCAGTAAACCAAGACCGATTCCGTTTATGCAGAAAACAGAAGGCATCATGACTCCGCATTCCAGTTTACCAAGAAGCATGGCCATTCAAAAAAAGCAGCGTCCACCTTCCTCTATCGCAAGCAACTCTTCAAATTCATTTTTACTAAGATTAGCTCATTCACCCAAGGCTTCAGCAGCTGCATTCCCAACCAGTGTGTCAGCAAATGGAAATGTAGTTTTTGATTGTAAAGAAGAGGAAGATAATATGATTCAATCAGCGGCTATTCAAAGTTTAGCTAGGAGAATTGATACACCGTCACCTGCGGGTGGTTCTGACATGGAAGAAGAAGACGATTATGAAGATGAAATAAACACGAGGAATACATCCATGAATATGGATGATGATTACTTTGAGACCCTGAACAAACAGAGAGACGAAACTGCTATAGCGAAAGAACTATCTCCTACATTGTCCACGTGCGAAAATAAAGCTATCACACAACAAGAGAATAAAGGGGGTTTTTTGGCTTGGCTTGGAATTTCATCTTACTCAAACACTGACCAAAACAAGATCTTAGCAGTGAGGGGTGCAGATAATGATCTGGAGGAATCACCGCCAGTATTAACACCAAGGACAACTGTCACTACAACTACGACAACCACAACTACAACCACAACCACATCATTACCGTCTGAAGAACCGCCGCAAAAAACTGTGGAACAGAAGACCCAAGTTTCAACAACGGTTGAAACATCTGGAGAGTCTTCTTGGACTTCATTCTTATTCCCAGCCAAGAAAAACGTTATTCAACCTGCGAAACCGCTGCCAGTAATGAGTGATAAACCGATACCGAAAGTAGAACGAACAGCATCTCTACCTATCACTACTACTGTAAATCCAGATGGTGTAAAACCAACGCTAAGACAATCGGCATCGAATGCATCATTACGCCCCAGAAAAAAAAATGAGGTGTTGCCACCATTTGACTCACAATTTATTCAAACCGAACTATCCGACGTTGTGCCACCTACTACTACAAGTAATATCATTACCAAAGCAATTGACGCTATTAATGCAATCTTGATCCAAGCACCGCCTGATCAACCCGAAGATAACTCTAGTTGGTTAGCAAAACGAATGAGAGCCAAATTTTCTAGTTTTGTCGATGATATGAAATCCTCAGATCCCAAGACTATTGTAGACAAAAGAATTGTAGTGGTGGGTGTACATGGTTGGTTCCCTATGAAGGTAACAAAAAAAAAATAAGTTAAAATTCATCAAATTTCTTATCCCTTCCTTTAGCTCGTGCGTAGTATGATTGGAGAACCAACCGGTACATCATCAAAATTCTGTGAGCAAATGGCTTCGGGTGTAAAACTTTATTTCCAAACAGAGCATGGTGTCACATTACCTCCCAATGCTATTACTATGGTGCCTTTGGAGGGCGAAGGAAAAGTAGAGGACAGAGTCAACCAACTCTACACCAAATTAGTAGAGAACTCGACTTGGCTCGAAGCAGTATCATCGGCAGATGTTATTTTATGGGCAACACATTCTCAAGGCACACCCGTCTCCATCATGCTACTGCAAAGGCTCCTCGAAAGAGGTCATGTACATATTATCAGACAATCCGTTTGTTTATTAGCAATGGCAGGAATTTCCCATGGTCCATTTCCCGCTTTAAAAGGTAGTCTTATCGTAAAGGTAACTGTTATCAATCTTTTTCAGTGTAAGTAGATTTAACTAAAAAAAGCATCATCCAGTATTTTGAGGCAGATGCCGCACGTGAATTGTTCGAGTTTATGGATTCCAATAGTTCCATATCCCTCAAGTTCCGTCATTCGCTTGGCTATGTACTTAAATGCGGTATCAAGGTAGTGCTGACAGGTTCAATGCAAGATCAAGTGGTTCCATTATATTCTGCAATTATGTCATCTGTGAACCACCCCAATATCCTCAGATCTATCTATATTGACGGTCACATATATTCACAGGATGATTTTCTGATCAATCTCATTGTGTTTGCGTTACGACTACGTAACGCTGGACTACAAGATTATGACCTATTGACCCATCTTAGTGAGGTGTTAGCGGGGAGTTTATATGCGCTGGAAGGTGGACACTCGACCATCTATGAAGAACTACAAGTGTATATGACAGCTGTACGCTATACATTTGAAACAGCTCCGTTTGGAAAATACATGCGTGCCAATCTGGATCCTCAAAATGAAAAACTAACAGCGGCAGCCCCACATATTCTTGCAAGAATGGATCCATTTGTTGCAAAATTACAGCAAAATCCATTCTACTTACCATGGGCGATGCATGGAATATGTTCCGATAAGTGCATTCTAGCGGATGAAGGATTGAAAAATGATTTACGCAAGCTATTAGAATTATTTGATGAATGGAATCCTGTTAGTGCTCGTTTGAAGGATCTTAAATTTAGACTGGATCCTATCAGAACCATTAGATTGCCTTAAACAAAAAAATGTATCATACTATTTTCTATTTGTGTATTTAGACAACATATCTGCGGTTTTTTTTAAATGGTTGGATGCATAAAGTGTGTTTTTAATTGTTTTATCCAATATGTATGAATAACAGTATATTGGCAAACCTTAAACTCGGATATCTTGAATTGAGTATATTATTGAATACGACAGACATAGACAGCCACATAACATATTTACAGTTATGGAATTAACTTGACAAATATTTTACTCAAAAATTGAATTTTGCGTGTAAATGAAAGGAAAAACACGCTGTTGGTACTTTTAAATAGGTCATTGTGAGTGAAATTACAAAGCGGTGCCTGGGCCTAAGCTTTTTTGATAATTTGACTCTCCGCCATAAAGGGTTTTTAAACGTGACGTTTATACCAACGGCCGATGCTCCACCCTGGGGATTAACTGGGCCAGATGAAAGCTTGTTTTAAGACCCCGCAAGTAAACCCATTGTTGTGTTTTTTGTTCAATTTTTTGTTTCTCTTTTTTTTTTTTGCTTTTTGTCAGTTAACACCCTCCCTCCCTACTCTTTTTTTTTTGTTTCTCTATAATTGGAAGTCATGTTCTCTAGAATTGCTTCTCAAACTGCTAGACGTTCCGTCAAACAGCTCTCCATGCAGGTAAAGAAATCAAATAAATTTAATGGAACACCAATTATGGAATACTAAACTTTCGATATTTTTCTTTTCCAAAATAAAAAAAATAAATAAAAAAAAAATAGACTCGTTTTGCCTCCACCAAGCCTACTGTTGCTGCTGTAAATTCATTTCGTTTATATTTGATTCATTCATGTACTAAATTGTTATTCTAATAGAACTCCAAGCAAATTACTGGTGTAACTGCTGGTATTATTGGCGCCACTGCTTTGACTTACATGTATGTTGATGCCTCTGCCAATATGGCTGACGAGGGTCTTCACCCTCCCACCCATCCTTGGCCTCATACCGGTCCTCTCGACACTTTTGATCACGCTTCGTACGTAAAATCTAAATACAGAAAAATATATGCATGCTAATATTTATAATTGACAGTATTCGTCGTGGTTACCAAGTTTACAGAGAAGTTTGTTCAGCCTGTCATTCTCTTGACCGTATTGCCTGGAGAAACTTGATTGGTGTCTCTCACTCCGAGGACGAAGTCAAGGCTATGGCTGAAGAATTCGAATATCAAGATGGACCTGATGAGCAAGGTGAGATGTTTATGAGACCAGGCAAGGTAAAGAGGAAACTTCAAAGATAGACAGAGAGATAGCAAGATAAAAGAAAGGGAAATGAATCTGACATGTTTTGTATAGACCGCCGATTATATGCCCAAGGCCTATCCTAATGATGAAGCTGCTCGTGCTGCTAACGGTGGTGCTCTTCCCCCAGATCTTTCCTTGATCTGTAAGGCTCGTCATGGCGGTGAGGTAAATGATTATGTATTGCAGTGTGTGTAGAATAGATAGAACTAAAACTCTGTAATAGGATTACGTTTTTGCTCTTCTTACAGGTTATGTTGATGCTCCCGGAGGTGTTGAAGTTCGTGAAGGTTTGAACTATAACCCTTACTTCCCTGGTGGTGCCATTGCTATGGCCCGTACTCTCTTTGACGGTGTCGTTGAATATGAGGATGGTACTCCCGCTACCACTTCTCAAATGGCAAAGGATGTCTCTACTTTCCTTGCCTGGACTTCCGAGCCTGAGCATGATGACCGTAAGAAGATGGGTATGAAGGCCACTGTTATTTTAGTTGGTTTGACTATTTTGTCCATCTACATGAAGAGATTCAAGTGGGCTCCTATTAAGACTAGAAAGATCGTTTACAAGTAAGACCTTATTTTTATTCTTGTATACTTTATGATCTGTCGCATTAACACAATTTTTTTTTCTCAACTTAGCCCTCCCAAGTAGATTTAGTAAGAAATACAAAAAGAATATTTATACATAAAAACGAACAAAATTGCTGCATGATTTATTTTGCAGTAATTATTATTATTGTTATTGAAAGATTTACCAAGTTAGACTTCTTTTTCCAAATGGATCCTATAAAAAAAAAGTGTTAAGCACTTTGTCCAAATTTTTTCTTTTTAACTTTACCTCTTCGTAACTCTTTTTTCCTTTTTTCTTTTTCACATACATTAGGCCGGACTTGATGATTGATTCTTGATATTCGCCCGACCCCATGTTGATGAATAGTGGCCAATACCTGTCACCATCCAAATGAATGGATTTAATTAACTTATAATCAGGCACGACCGAAGGAGCTTCAATCCTCATATGACGCACTTTTCTTTGTAATAGCGATTTGCCATTATCTTCATATATCTCAAGACGCATCGGCACCCGACAAGGCTTTTTACTATCAACATCAAACGGCATCAACCATCGCGAGTCAACCGCTAATACCCATAAATGTCTAAACGCTTGTAAATGATCTTGGTTATCCTCCGAATTCATAGGATAGAAAGGGTAAAACGCGCACAATAGCCCTGCAATGGCCTCATTACTTGTTGTTAATGTGTATCCTCCTAAACCCACAAACAGCATACCCAGTGACATGCCTACTGCCATATGATTACCATAGTCCATATCTGGTGCAAGGCGATCATTTAAAAGTTCGAGCCGTGTCAATAATTCGAGGTTACCCGTACCGGCCATTACCATCGCTGCAGCTGTACAAACTACACCCAAGCATGTTCGGATAGCTACTCTAGTAATCTTCTGCTGTGGATTATATTCGGGAACGCCCAACATCCTGCCGAATTTATCCAGGTAAACAGTTAAGCACTGGAGAGCATCCTCATTCTTCGAACCTGCATATCGCAACCCAATGGAAAGACATGCTCCTCCAATGATATTGTACATGGCTTGCTTTGTCACCTCAAGGTCTGTAGGAGGGAGATCCGGGTTGTCCATATCTTCTACAATAAACTCTGGTACTTGACTTTCGATCCACTCTTCTGTAGGTAAAATGGTGCTCCACATAATTAAACTTTTAGCAACCACACGAAGTAACAAATAGTGAGGCTGGACGTAATTAAGGTAAGGCCTTGTCTTCAGCATATCGATACTTTGTGCGACGCGTACATTCTCCGTTTTCAAATACATAAGAGCGAGAGCAATGGTCGCACCTGCTGAAGTGACATCTGTAGCAATATTTTGATCTACTTTCTCTTCCAAGCCATCCTCGGTAAATATGACAGATCTACCCGTAATCAGATGGTTCAATTTGTTACACATTTGAGGATCCAAACGCAAGATATCATCTCCAGCACCCAACGTAATTAAACCCAACGAAAATCCCGCAGACAGAGCAAAGACTTCGGCGCCGGGTTTCAAGATTGGATTAGAGGTAGAAGCATTTTTTCCAATTTCATTAAACATGGTCATGGTCATGACACGGCTGGAAGAGTTCATATAAAGAAGTCCAATACCCAATATACTAGCAGCTTGTACAGAAATAGGTTGTGCAAAACTATTAGATCCTGCCGGTAAAAGTTCAGGAACATGCACAGATATTAGTTTGGCAGCTTTCACGTCCATCGTACCACGAAATGCAGCTGCTGTTCCCAAGAGAAACCCGACTGAAACCAGATCACAGGGCTGTGAGATAAACTGATACCAATCTACCACAGATAATTTTTTCAGAGTACCGTTCAGACCTAGCGCAAGCAAAAGTCCACCATGTTCAGGACCTAGCTCCGTAGGATAACAAAATGCGATCCACGAATCATTTATGTTATTACTGGGCGATATGCGGAGTCCTGCAGCAACACCGTTATGAAATTCGGGCCAGTGCAAGAAATCTGGGCCATAGAATTGCTCGTCTAGGTTGACGATCTTGCGCAATGGGAGTATCTTGCCTGACAACACAAGAGGTTCGATAGGTGGTACACGCGTTAGATCAGGCACATAAGTTCCGTAAGCAAAGATAGCACGACCTATTCCCACAGATAATGTACGTTTCACCGCCAAGATAACATGAGCTTGATGTTCTCTCGTAATATCGTCATCTCTATGTTTTTATATGAACAATTAGGGTCAGTATACACATGTCTCATATTAAATTTTTACTACTACTTTACGATGTATCAGGTAGAACTTCTACTTCAATATCTGGAATGCGTGACCCGTCTAGCATGTTGCGGACTTTTTCTATCACGCCTCCAAATCCAAATCGTAAACGTTCGGTTTCCATATTTAATATATCCGTCTTGTAAGGACATGTAATGACAGGAGCGGCGGAGCGGCCTTCGATCAAATCATTGACAGATTGTGAATGGTCAGATTCCTATTGTAAAGGTATGGGATTAGTTTACTATAAAAAAAATAGATATTAAGAGCTATCAAATGTGTCGTGAATTACTTTTTGAAATGGGAGCTTAAATATATCCGTATTGGGATCACACACAGTAGGCTTTAATTTGAGTTGCTTATACATGTCATTTCTTCCTATCACCGTATACGATTCTTTAGACCAATTGATCATTGGATTTTCTTTTAAATAATCCAGGGCTTCCAAAATCGGAAACGAGACTGTATCAATCAATATCTCTATGTCGTTTCTTGTAATACGTTCAGCAACCATGCGGTCTAACAATATAGTCTTTTCACCAGTATTGATGGCACCATAGAGAGACCAAAGATTTTTGACAGTACGAGCGTAGTTGTGATGACAATGACCTGTGGCGGGTTCTAAGGTATTCACACCGAATGAACTTAATAGAGTCGGGTTTGAAGAGGTATTCGGTGTCATTTGTCTTAAGCATATTTGAATATTCGGTGGTTCAATAAGGATCTCTCTTGGTTCATCACCCACAAGTGTTACTAAGAGAAAAAAAAGAGGGGGTCTTTTATGAATACCATTTCTTATGATCTTTTTTTTTTCACTTACAATTTACAGTGAATAAAGGGTTTAACCCTTGGCTTTTGTAGTATTCAATCCAGTCCTTATTCTTTAAAATGACGGTAGATTGTAATAATAGGTAGCCAAGTAAATTTGCTTGCATTTTCATAGATTTATTGATGCGGTAATCTTCATAAATAATATGCAAGCTCTTGACAATTTCTGTAAATTCAAACGAATCCAAATATACTTCTTCCTCCATATGATCTTTTGGTCGAAACGTGATAACTCGATCAATCCATGGTGCAGGAACACCTTGATAATAATTCTCGTCTAAAAGATAATCGTAATTCAACTCAGGTGTAATCGCCATAAATCCCAATTTTTGTGTCATGTATTCGATATTGGAGGCCTTAATTTGCTGTAACTTTATATCCCTGATTGCTGCCTGTGAAGACGCGGGTTTTTTTGTGCCGGTGTAATAGCCTTGCTTCTTCAATAAGAGAAAGGACAAGAGAGTCACAAAGAAAACTTGCCATTCATCCGCATGAATACGATCACTGTCATTCACCAATGGGGTGATATGAGCTATCTTGAGGTATCTACACCATATTTTAGGGAAATAGAAGGATGTGGCACAACTGATAGCAGCAAGACAATCACGTACCAAGGAAGTTTTGGGTCGGAGTTGCAACCTATAACGAAACATTTGCCCATTTTCGTAGATGGCCGTAAATCGATCATAGACAGGATCAATCAGATTAACCAAGTTTCCTTGCTTTGGCTGTGTCAAGGAGAGTCGAGCCCCCTTATCCACGTAAATCTCAAGCGATCCATTTGCGTCTACAAATAACAAATCGTTGTAGCTATCTCGGGTTGCATTGATAGGTATAGCTAACTTGGCGGGGGTCTTAAACTCGATGCAATCGTTTAATAACTGTGTTGCTTTACTGAGATTAATTACTTGAAGGCTACCAAGTGTGTTGTTTAAAATACAGATTAATTCTTGACCGTTAAGGTCGTGAATTAAAAACGATTGTGATTTAACATCTTTGACTCCTTTTAATTTTGCTGGCATTCTACAAGTGTATTATGATAAGTATATTTGAACAATGTGATGAATGCTAAATTACTTTGTGCCGTGAGATTCTCTCCATAATAATCGAAGTGTGATTTCGCTATTGTCTAATAATTCATGCCAAAGATCTCGCTCTGCTTCATTTTCATGCAACATTTCGTCATCAGAAATGTAATCTTCGTGGAATTGCGCGCGTGGAGAATCTGCAGCATTTAGTTTGGATTTCTTTCTATTGAGTGTACCAGGCAATTTTTTGCTGACGTAAGCTTGTGAAGCCTTTCTTTTCTTGGTTGTTGGTGTTTGAGCTGTCTTTGGTAATTGATTCTTTTCTTTTCGACGATCATAAGTCCAGATGTAATGTTTGTTTTCCTTGATATTTAATGTGACAATAACAGGTAACCTGCCCGTTTCTGAGGATTTTGTAGTTGCAAACAATAATTTCTGAGGGCTGGTGAATTGCTCTGGTAGAGTGTTGATACCAGTATGACTGACTTCCTTTGTCTTGACAGGACAGGCACCCCTTAATGGATGTGTAACAGTAACAAAGAAAGAGGCTGCTCCTGTTTGAAGGGGTTTTCTATTTCTGCTCTTGATTTTTGGCTCATGTTTACGGCTCACCAATAAACCGACATCCAATGGCACGACATCACCTATTTCAAAGGGTATTTGGGATGTAAAGCTCATACCATCTTCGCAATGAATCCTGATATTATTTTGGAATACGATACATAATGTTCTACGCTGCACTTTATTTCCTTCCACAAAGGGTATAGTATCTTGAATAATTGCACCAACTGAATTGTAATTGATGATGGATTGCGGACCTTTTTTCTGCCAATAATCATCTACAATGCGGTCCTCGCCTTCCATATCGTGAGCATTGATGTCTGCTGCGGGTTTACTTGTAGGGTCCGAAGCTGAATGAAATGGGAACCAAGCAAATAAAACTTGTTGTATTAATTGTTTCTCTTTGCTATAATCAAATGTCTTTAATATATATCCTGCACGACTCCAAACAACTGTCGAACCTTGAACGTATATTTCTTGTTCTAGGTCCAATGCTAAGTTTTCTAGTTTTCCTGTGTGGTTGATTTTACGTTCGTTAAAGCCTGTGCCCATGTTAATGGTCGAAGTGTCCGAAATGCTGAATAACTTGTGAAATGTAGGTGGAGGTGCGGCGCTTGTCACTTGAGACGAACTAAAGGTGATCTTTGAAAAGTCCATTATGGACTCATTTTGGGTATCATGCGTAAAGTGCGCTTTTGCTTCCATGCATTTCTTTCCAAATGGTTCATATCGTTCTAATTCTGTAAGCATTTAGGAAAGATTAAGAGAAGAAAAAACCAGGTCAAAAAATTCACGAAAATCCTAACCCGACTTTTTTTTATATGTTAAAAGCGTGAGGAGAATGGGGACAGTCACTACACATTTCAAAAAAAACACTGTTATTAATGGAAACACTGGTTTTATTTTACTGTGTACAAAGAAAAAAAAACAATGGAAAAAAGGTGTCTAGAGAGAATGCGACAGAAAGTGCGTGATGTGTAATATAATAAGGAGAACAAGGGTCGTCATGTTGAAATTGGTTGAATAATTGGGTGAAATAAGGGTCATATACATTTTTTTTTATTTCAACATTCTTAAGCACGTCCGCGATCTCTTGAACGTTCCAAAGCTAAAGACAAGAAAACAAATTAACACCTTCATTCTCGAAAAAAAAACTAAAATGTCCCACTTACGATTATAATGCAAGAGTTTCTCAATCAAATCGACATGGGTTAAAACCATACGTCTACAACAATAACGCTTGAGTCCAAGAGCGTCTAATGCCTCACTAATATATAATGTTAAAAAAATTTGACTCTATTGTCAAAGCATAAAGCTCTTCTTTCTAATTTTATTTTTACCCTTCAGTATACTCGGCTTGCAATAAGGATAAGTAGTTATCCCACTTGTTACCGATAATTTTACCGCAAGAGAAACAACGAACTGGAATAATCATATTATGTGTATTGTAAAACGAGTTTTAAAAAAGGAAGTAGTGCAATCGTTTTTGTTTATTTTCCCTACAACAAAAAAAAAAAAAAAAAAAAAAAGGCTCAGATAAAAAATACAAGTCACGCCTTTGTGACCGGTCACACAGCAACAGCAGCTTTTAGACAGATACCATTTAACAGTGAAGTTACTACAGTTCATATTTACATGCATCGGAATCTTGGTGTCGGTAAGGCTTGTGCCGATGGGACCTGCCCAATTTTTTCTGGCTAGAATATCGATTTTCCATTTAAAATAGAGTATTTCCGTATCTAGTAGCGACGTACTTGTTTACAGCTTAACCCAAGATATATCACAACCAAGAGGATAAAGACAATGAGAGCTTGTTTTTAATAATTCGAAGGCTTATTGCCAAAATTTACAAAATTTTCAGGTCAGTGAATTGACTAGATAACAGAATGTACTACCCATATCCATAGCATACATTTTATAATTGGCTACTTTGAAATATCAAACCAAAAAGCAGATAACAAATACCTAGCACAACAGCGAGTATATTTTATATTGAGAAACAACTGCGACGAATTTGCTTATCTTTCATTAATAAAGAGACCCACAGATGATGCAGAAAAATAGGATTATAAAAAAAGGAAAACAGATGCAATAAAATATGCTTGCACTTTGGTCAAAATGGCGTAATTATAAATTAACCTTTCCAAGATTATTTTCCTTCATAAAGAATGAACGTATAGAAAAAGTGTGCGAATGCTTCTTATAGAAGAGCTGGTTAACGTCGGGATGCTATGCTAATAATCACGTATAGTATTTGAGACCTGAAATCAACTATGTCTCAGCAACAGCAGCTACAAATTGCTGTTTGGTTCATACGAAGACAGTTTAAATGAGTGTTTGACACAGAAAATGAGATAAAAGATAGTAGGATCAAGATCAATATTGCTTATTGGCTTTCTAAAAAAAAGCAAATCTTATTCAGTATATCAAAGACCGGAGCGTATTTATAGTGTGTTTATTGTAAATGGTAAACTTTTAATGCACCCAAATCACCGGATTCACCTGTACCAGCAACTGCAATTTGGACGTGATCACCAAAAATATATGCTTCCAAATCATTGACCTTACCAATCGCATCATCCAATTTATACATTTGTTGGATAGGTGTCTTGGAGCTAGGGTTCCAAATGGCTACTCTACCATTAGCAGCGCCAGAGATAAGATTTAGTTCATTTTTAGTGCCTGTCAAAAAGGACCTACAACAAAAAAATCGTCAAAAAGAATAGTAATAATATAGTGTAAAACCTACAAACAGTTGACCATTGAATTATGACCATCAGAAAGTCTAATTTCCTTCAATTCAAATCTTTTTTGCTTCTTGTTTGGAGGTGATAATAATTGTATAGTGGAATCTCCGAGACTAGCGGCAATCCATTCACCATCAGGTGATGTAGCCACTTTATAAACAAAAGGAGGATTGAACATTTGTGCGGTTGTGGGCTCCTTTGAATCTATAGCTTATGATAAATAGCCAAAACAGGAATTATTTACACTGTAACTTACTCATATCGTATATGTTGGTAGGTAACCCACGAGAGAAATCCCATTCATATAATTTACTATCCATTCCCCCGGACCATACTAATACTTTATGAGTTACTTTTCCTCTTTAATGGTTTGCTGCTTTTACCTTCCCAAGACTTCTTTGCGCGAAAGCTTACAGACATACAGATCTGGGCAGTATGAGCCAAAGATTAGTTTTTTATTTATTTATAGAAACGCAATGGACTTACATTATTGTGCTTCTTTGAGGACTTCTTATGAATTTTATGACTACCAAGATCAACTAGTAAAACGGTCAACCATTTGTTTCTAATTAAAAACATATAAAAATAGCGTATACTTTACTGACATTCACAACGCCATCATCATCAGCAGTTGCTAAATATTTGTTGTTTTCATTCACGTCGATCTGTGAAGTAATATTTAATATGCTGCGTCAAGTTATGCATATATATATATATAAATTACACTGTTAATTTCATCATTACTGAATTCATATGTTTGGATTGGTTGGGCGAAACTAGCTCCTTCTGATCTCAAATCAAAAGTGTGAACCTGCAGTACATAATAAGTATATCTCCATATATGCTTTTTTTTTTTTTTTTCGTACTTTTGTGCCTGAAGACAAATATAATGACGAAGATCCGGATTTTTTACCAAACTTTATGCTTGTAACCTTTTTCATGCATAAAAATAAAAAAAACGTCAGATATGTAGACAGCAGTTTGAATATGCTACTTTACAGGTTCGCTCAAGCTGATTTTTCTCACGGCTTGTTGGGAACGAATGTCCCACAATCGACAGGTATTATCCTCTACAGAAAACCGTTTAAACAAAAATGCCCTTTAAATAGACTACAGCCTTGTTTTTTTTACCAGAGCCCGAAGCTAAAATATGTTCGCCCAAAAGAGACGTTTTGGCATATTCGACAGCAAGAACAGAGGCTTCATGGCCTTTTAAATCAAACAGAGGGGTGATGCTTTTTATACTCATGATGCTTCTAGATTAAGGAAGTTTTTCCTCGACTTTTTTTTTTCTATTTTGACATTTTCGAAAGAAAAAAAAAGTGACTGCTCTACGGCGGCCGGGAAAGAAAAAGTTTTTAACATGAAAATAAGGAAAGCCTCTTTTGAATACAGTTATTTTATATTCTTCAGTCAATATGGAACATCGTCATAGAGCTGGTAATTCCCATCAGTCTAACAAGCCCTTCAAAAGTCGTCATGCTTCCAAAGGTGCTTTGAGAGAAGTTTCCAAAGGTAAAATCAACCGTACTTCTGTCAAACAGGCCAACGCTCTCAAGCCTGTGTCCAAGACCGATCGTCGTCATGCCGCCAAGATTTTACAACAAAAGAAGCGTGAAGACATCACTCGTATCAGTAGATTATTTGAAGGACGTCAAGGTGCACCCAAGATCGTGCCTGTTTTACCTTTATGTCCTGACAGCCAAGTGGGTGCTGCCATCGAAGCTCTTTATGCTTCTTTGAGTGAAGCCATGCCTCCTCATGCTACAGAAGAATCAACTATTTTAAACGTAGAACGCTTCAAGCAAAAGGTTCAATTGGTTCCTCTCAAGCGTAACTTCATTGACTGTCTCGATGCCTTTAAGGTTGCCGATTTTGGTATTTTATTGATGTCTGCCGATGTCGAAGTCGATCAATTTGGCATCAACTGTCTCTTGGGTGTCTTAAACCAAGGTCTTGTCAATGTCGTACCTGTCATTCAAAACATCGAAAACACACCTGTCAAACTTCGCACCAGTTTGAGAAAATCTCTATTGTCTTTTGTCCAACAATTCGTGCCTGAACAGGAGCACTTGTTTACTTTAGATAATGATAATGACTGTATCAGTGTCTTGCGTTATATTACCTCTCAACGTCCTAAGCCTATGTCTTGGAGAGATAATCATCCTTATATGCTTGCTGAAAATGTTGAATTTGATGCTACTTCTGCCGAACTTGGAACACTCAAAGTCACCGGGTTTGCTCGTGGTAACCCTTTCAACGCTAACCGTCTTGTACATCTCCAAAACTTTGGTGATTTCCAAGTCGAGAAGATCACCAGCGCTGATATATCTCATGGTGATATGGACGAGGATGCCAATGTCATTGATACCCCCAAGCCTGAAGAACAGGATGATTTAATCTCTGAAAATGTACCTGATTTGATGGAAAATGAGCAAACCTGGCCCACTGAGGAAGAATTAGCTCAAGCCGATGCTCGTGTGCGTCGTATGCGTAACTTGGATGGTGATGATCAAATTAAGAAACGTGTCCCCAAGGGTACCTCATCTTATCAAGCTGCTTGGATTGTCGATGAAGAAGATGCTGATTATAGTGAAGAAGAAGAAGAGGAGGAGGATAAGATGATGGACGATGAGGATGATGATGATGTCGTCAAGCCTGCTTATCCTGAAGAAGATGAGGATGATTATGAGGAAATTGAGATGGAGGGTAAAGATGGCTACAAGGATGAATTCGATGCCGAGGAAGAAGCTAGACAGTATGAAGAATACCTCAAAAACCGACAGAGCGAATTCGAAAACCATAACGATTTCCCCGACGAGATTGATACACCTATGCATATTACCGCAAGAGAACGTTTTGCTCGCTATCGTGGTCTTCAATCCTTCAGAACTTCTCCTTGGGATCCTTATGAGAACCTTCCTATCGATTACGGAAGAATCTTCCGTTTCGAGAACTTTGGTCGTACCAAGATGCGTGTTATCAACCAAGCTATTGTAGGTGCCGTGAAACCCGGTAGAAGAATCACTATTCACATTAGCAATGTTCCTATCCAAGCTTTCCGTAAGTTGATTTACAAGAAGTTTTAGAAGATACAAGTTATTAATGTATATTTTTTTTAGAGGCTTACGATAAAACTAGACCTTTCATTGTTTTTGGTCTCTTGCAATATGAACACAAGATGTCCCTCATCAACTTGCAAGTGCAACGTGATAACGCATATGAAGGAACTGTCCGATCAAAGGTAAGAATACAATATAAGCGTTATGTAGAGCTGTTTTTAACAAAAGTTTAAAAATAGGATCCTTTGGTTATGCATATGGGTTTCAGAAGATATAACGTTCGTCCCATTTATTCTCAAAACACAAATAAGGGTACCAACCATGTTCACAAATTCGAACGTTTCCAAAAGTTGGGTCGCTCCTATGTTGCAACAGTTTATGGTCCTGTTGTCTTTGGAAAAATGCCCGTTATGTTCTATAAAGAAACTGACAATGTGAATGGTAAGTTTGATATTATTGTTCTATTGTAACAGGAAGTCGGTATTGACATTCCCTTTTTGATAGAACCTATTTTGGTATCTTCAGGTACATTCATGGATGTCGATGTTAAGCGTATTATCGCTAAGCGTATTATTTTGAGTGGTCATCCCTTCAAATGTCATAAGAGATCAGCTGTTATCCGATTCATGTTCTTCAACGTTGAAGATATTTACTGGTTTAAACCCGTTCAACTTACATCAAAATATGGTCGTGTCGGTCATATTAGTGAATCGCTGGGTACTCATGGTTACATGAAATGTATATTCGATGGAACATTAACACAACAAGACACAATCACCATGTGTCTTTACAAGCGTATTTTCCCCAAGTGGAATACAGAATTATATAGAGGTGGTTTAGACAAGTCCGTTGAAGAATCTACAGTTGTTAAGAGCATGGATATGGATATGGAATAAAAAAACAAAAATATAGTAATATAAAAATATGTATAAATCAATAAAAAACAATTGTATAAGAGATATTTGTAATATAAATCAAAGCGCTTATACTTAAATGGAACGGGCTATTTTTTTCAATCGATCATTTTCGTTTATCAATACTCCCTGGCGAGTTTTATTTTAAGCCTTTCTTTTCTCTCGCAAAAAATTCATAAAAAATGAAGATTGAACGACCTACTGATGAATCACAATCAACCCAAACTTCAGTATATTGGTGCATTACCTATTTGCCTGACAACTTCACTCACAAACAGTATGTGTTTGGCTTAAGACGGGATGCTACATTCAAGGACTTAAGTCAAAGGATCGTTCATGAAACTGGCAGTGATAAATGGAACGAATATTCATATCCGCGTGGAAACGATGTACATCACAACAATGTGGTCATAAATAGCGATGAAAGTATGGAGCTTGCTATCAAGTTCATGGGTGATGATGCGTTTGATCCCAACCGTGGAATTTTAGTTTTCGTAAATGCATCATGGTTCTAGTCTCTTGTTTTTTTATTTTTTTTTTTTTTTTTTTTTTGCATAATAAAAACGAAAGCATTGCATATGCTGTTATTATTTATATGATTACTAGCATTTCTATAATCACGATGCTTATATCATGTTATTGTTTTGATATTTATTGGTATTTATGTAATCTTGATGCTTATGAAATTGGTGGGCTAATACCTAACATTGCATAGTCTAATTGATGTTACAGTTTCGATTAACAAGCAAAATCTAATACCGTCGTGGAAGTCTGTAATTATACTGACCAATTATGTAAATTAAAGCATCCATATCGGATCAATCTTCTTTCCGTAAGCACCCAGAAAAAAACCTTCGAACTTTTAAGCATAAGTACCATTTGTTTTATCCAAAGACTGACAAAACAATACCAAACACCCGAATCAAAGTGCATAAAAAGGAGATACTGCAACATGAAAATCCGACCACAAAGACTTGTATAAAAATTAACGCATAAAGAGGCTGGTTTTTTAAATGAAGTGCTTCTTTCTTTTGACAACATGCATGATTACTACTATATGCTTAACAGACGAACAAACAAGTGACGTCAAACTGTTTGTTTACAAAGTGATTAAAAAAAATTTTGGGCGTTTTTTTCTTTCTTTCTTTCTTTCTTTCTTCTTCGTGCCAAAAGTCTTCATTGAGGGTGAGTCCTTGGTGTTTGTACTTGAAGTCACACGGCACCACTTGCGCTCCAGGATAGTTGCTTCGTCAAGGTATTTCGTTATCGTGTGCCTATTTGGGGTGATTGTTGTCTAGGCATTTCTTCACTGGGTGCTTTTGGATGATTCCCAAGATGCCAGGTTTCGTGGCTTTTTTTTTGCTGGGATACTGGACGATTATGATTAGTTTCTGGGTAACGTCACCTTCCCCACTCGGTTTAATGTAGAGAACGGTCTAGGGGAAATTATTTAACAAGCTACTCAAGGTGAATTCAACTTCACTTTTTACCGTTTGGAACATATTTCAGGTGCCCTAGCTAAAGAGTAGGAGTTGTCTTTTTGGTGATTCGAAAGTAACATTCTACTTGCCGGTTGTGTACTCCTGAGTTTGGAAGAAATAGGTCCCTCGTCGTGTAAGTCGGAATTGGTCAATGAATAAATGAAACCCCAAGGGGTAGAACGTTCATAGATTGAGAACATGGTGTTTTGACCTCCTTGTGGTGATACACGGGAGCCCTTTTTGAGAGCCATCAAAACTAATAAAAAGTGGGTGAGTGCACACGGAGACTGACTTCCTCGCAGTTGCACTTGGGCAGTTTTCTCTTATTGAAACTGGCTAGCGAGTCTCCATTTTTTTTTAATAATAAAAACCACTTTGTCTTTTCTAATATGTGTCTTAATGTAAATGTCTTGTATTTTGTGTGAAAGAGAGATGGTCTTTGGGGTCATTGCTTGTGAATGGAATATACAGACCATATCTGCTGCGCAAACTGAGAAACTTGGTGGTATCTTTCTTTTAAAATAAAGAGCTTGTAAATGCAATTGAAACAACCCTAACAAGGTTGTAAAATTTCTCTCTCTCTCACTGTCTTCTAACACAATAGGATATTTTATTAAAGCAGTGATGAAACAATGCCAGGTATACGACCCACCTAAAAATAAAACACGATTAAAAATTAGTCTTTTCATTTATCGTCTGCTTAAATCGAATAAGGGGAATGCTCACTCACGAATGTTCAAAGCAAGACCTTCTTACTATAGGTGGTAGCTTAATACAACAGCCTAACTTTTTTTAAACATTCAATCATTGTCTCTGTGCATTAAGCAAGAAAAACCAGATATTAAGAAAGAGTAAATACAGCGACAGCGAGATGCATGAAATATTTAAAAGCTATGTTTGCGGTATGTCAGAATGTATTCCTTGACATAGCATTATAATATTATTACTCGTCACAAAGTGATATACAAAATTATTTAAAGTCTTCAACGACTCCAAAAAAATTAAGCGTACTAATACGTGATTCATATATATATATATATTGTTTGGTTATTCATCTTAATATGTCATTATTTTTAATACTATAATCCAGGATATAATCAATAACAAGTATTCGATTGGCAGTTTACAAATAGGGTTTATACTTATTTGGCTATTTAAACTTACATAGAGTTTCATTGAAAGTCCTGACGCTTTATTGCTTGTAATTAGGTGCAGATGATATAGTTACTCGTTTATTTTAGATTGTGTCCCGAATTAAAATGTCTAAGAGTTCATTTATCTTGAATTTAATTGAAGTTATTTCAAATTTGCAATTAGTTGTTGACGCGAACTAATGTTTAGAGAACACAACAATATTTTTGAGCTTTCCGTGTGTTCCTTGAGGGTTGAGTATTTAGAAGAAGAAAAAAGATCGATAATAAATAAAAAGCCCTCGTATCTCATGGGATTATGGTTTTAAGACGACTTAATAAGTGGTCAACTAATTTGATCCCAAGAATACCTTTTTTTGGGTAATAAACTTATAATTGGGGATCAACTAGGCTATATCTGGAGGTTACACGCATCAAAATAACCCATAAAGCTCAGCCTACAGAAAAAAAGAAAAAAAAAGCGTAGTCAGAATTAACTTGATTAACGAAACAATTGAGAGCTAGTTTAAAAGAAAAATATAAAGGATGAATGATTATTTGCTTACAGAATGGAATATGTAGAATGAAAAAAAAAAATGGTTGAACTGAATAGTCTTCTATCATGATGAAAATTACTATGTAAATCACTACTCGAGCTCAATTTTTTTTTTAGAAAGATTGCTATTTTTAGATTGGTTAAGTAGCACATATGAATTAACCAGAGATAGATTCGGGAGTGGATTTTGACAAGGTCTATAAGTCTAGCCGCAGGTGGAAAAATCAAGAAACTAAGAATACTACGGTAAAAATATTAAATCAAGGCAAATCTTTCTAGGCTAAAAAAATGAAAATAAAAAAAAAATAAAAGGATTATCCGAATTGATTGTCCTAATTGATGAGTAACAACTGAAATTAATTTTGAGGCGAGAGTAAAATGGTTATATTTTTGGCAGGTGGGGGGATTATTACTGTTTTTACTATTTTTAAACCTCCGAAAAGGCACGAAAATGAGTTATTTGCAGATCGTGTTTTTTTTCCAGCAAAAGTGGCACATCGCGGCGAAGTCTTTTGGCGGAAACAAAGCCAAAAAAAAAAGGAATGGTACGATGACCATAATTAGGCTTCAACTTTTTGGCCAGTCAAGATGTCACTGGAGTGATGACAAAGCTTCTCAATGAAGTCACTAAAATGATGTATAAGCATTTTATAATGAACGACGATAATACAAATCCTCGGAACGTCCTTTTTGTTTTGCTTCAGACATGGATTCGAGTTTTTAGCGCGTAGGCGGTAATCAATTTTTTATCTGATTCTTAAAATTCTGCGTAGTCAGCGTCTGACAAAAACCTTTTATATTTTGTGCAGATAGAGTCATTTTCCTAAAAACAGAGTTTAATCGCGATCCTATTATAAACACAGCAAAGGAAGAAGAAAAAGAAAATAAACGGGATCTATTTTTTTTTTTTTTGTTACAATCAATGGCTTTAAACGTCATGACGCCTAAAGATAGAATTAGAGTTCCCCTTTGAGGCTATACCGTTTCCTTGGGAATGTTCTATTTCCTAGGGCATTGTTATGAAGTGACTGGTGCAGCTTGGGGTCCCCCTTATATTCACTGTCTGGATTTTTTTTATTTTTGTTGCCCTGACCACCGATCATTCGTCACCATGAACGAATTTCATTGATGACTGATCCGTTAGAAAGATCATAGTCTGATATAAGGCCTCCGTTCCAAAAGAAAAAAAAAGGGTTTGCGATGTAATGATAAATTACATGTGATGTGTTAAATATCAAACATTGTTGGACAGATAACAGATTTACAAGTGAATCTATTCTACTTTTTTACCCCCCCCCCCTTCGATCCAAAGAAAACGCCGCTGATATCATTGTGGCATCTTGTAATCTTTGTAAGCAAGCCTTGTATCATGCTATTAAAGCCAATGTTTGTTATACAATAAATTGTAACCAAAAGGTCAAATCCACGGATGAATGGACAAAAGACGTATATTCGGTAAATCTTTAGCCGACGGAAACATCCTCTTTTATATAGAGAGATGGATGAAAAAGCAAGGACGAGGCTACATGCGTGGTCAATGTTGACAAAGAAAGCGAAGAAAAAAAAATGTTGCTTAATTTAATATATGGAGTGGCATAATAAGAAAAGGGGGTTGGAGGCTTCTTATTGGGATTTAACTATGGTTATATCAGCAGACTCAAAGTTTCTTATTACAGACTGCGCCTCATAAGTGATTTGTGTATGGTAACGTGTAGATATTATACATGTCTTATTTCGTGCCACGTTGCATTAAATCATTGGGGTTCCACAAAAGAACAAATACAACATTTCTATAATGATTCTAAATTTTTTATTATTAAATATGATGATCTGCCACAACCCTTCTCAATTGAAAATATAGTTAGAGATTTGAGGAAATCACGCATTAAATGTTTGTACAAACAATTAATAGGCTTAGTTAAAAACATGATACAAACAAAAACAGAGTAGATTTTTAAAAAGTCCCGGATCAACGTTTAGGAGTACAAGCGCGCGAGCTCGCAAGCAAGAAAGCAAAGGAAAGAGAGAGAGAGAGGGAGTTGGGCCATTAAATTATATTGGAATTTAAGGTGTTGAGGACATTTTTAAGTGATTGAAATATAATAAAAAAACTATGGTGGACTGAATAGCAATTTTCTATTTTATTTAGTCTCTCTCTCTCTCTCTCTCTTCCTCTTTTTTCCTCAACAAATCTACGCCCCTAAAAATGGCTTCTAAAGGTACGAGTTTTATGCAGAAACACAGCAATTGCCCTTTCAAATATGTATACAACTTTAATTACCCTTTCTTACTTGTCTCTACTCTCTCTTTCTTTTGGATTTTTTATATACTTAAACAGATGTCCTAGATCAGATTCGTGATTTACAGTCGTTCATTGATGACTTTGCAGCTGATGGTAAATATATGAAGCACATGAAATGTAAAAAATGTCGGAGAATTTAAAATGTCAATTTTTGGGATGCAGCAGGATCGCCTACGATGGTTTCACCAGAACAAGCACTAGCAACTCCTTTGACAAGGCACACCATCTTACAAAAACCGGATGAAAAGACGGAGTCTGAGGAGCCCACGTTTATCCAGGAAAAGACGGAAGAGGAACCGATAGTAGAAGAAAAGACAGCGGAAGAGGAAGTTATTCCACAAGAAAAGGAAGAGGAAAAGACACTGGTTGAAGCACCTCTTTCAATTCTCTCTTACAAGCTGAATTTATCCGATGATTTCTCTTCGTTATTGACTCAGTTTAAAGAGATTAAAGTATCACCTACTTTACCAACACGTACCATCTTCAGGACCGAGGATGAAGAAAAGATTCAGGTAGAAGTGATGCCACCACCCATCGAAAACTATACTTCTCCTACACCTAAATTCAGCGACTCCTTCTTCTTGAATGATCAGCTTCCCAATACCGGTAGCAGTTCAAAATCGCATTCCAGACGCACCTCTATCTCCAGTAAGAAATCCCAACGATCTGCCAAAAGTGCCCGACGCCAAAACGAAAAAAAATTACAGCACAAGCAACAATTACAACAAGGGAAGCTCCATCAACCTCAAAAATACGTGGAAAGATCCTATGATGAAATGATGCGAATTCCCGATATCTATGAACGTGTAGCCTTTTATGAAAAGACATTGGATTTATGTCTCAAGGCAGAATCACCCATTCCTGCCTGGTGTAAAGCGAACCGAGAAAAAGGAAAACCAGAGCCCATGTTGGAAGGCTATGTTCCCCCTGCTCGTTTTGTATCGCCTGAAGTGCCTCTCTCCGAGAATACCTTTGGTAGCATGAGTGGCTCTTTTAGTGGCTCTATCTCCATGTTCCTCAAAAAAGCAGGTGGGGCTCAATCAAGTACACGACGCATGGACAACAAGTCTTTATTGGCTTCCAGTAGCAATTATTATACACCTCATACACCTTCTAATTATCACAGCGGCAGTGGATTATTTGGTAAATCACTAAGTAAATTAAGTCTATCTCGATCTACACAGATACCACGCTATGATCATCAATTGCAACAGATACGAACACCTGCTGCAATTCGACTAACGACTATGAATCAACGAGCATCCTCTCCCACACCACGAAAGAAGAAATCCAGTGTGGATGCCATGAACAAGACATTATCACCCTTGTGTACGAACTACGGTAAAGATGTATCCTCACCTATTCGTACCCCTCGATCCAGTTCCAGTACACCAAGTTCGTTTGGCAGCACTACCACGATCAATAGTCAAGGTGAATTTACCAGTCAAAGTACAGCGTTAAATTACATGATTAATGTATTACCACAAATTGATTTGGTTTTATTACAAAACGCTTTGGATGAAGCTAAGGGGGACCCCATGGTAGCTATCTCCATTGCTGTTAGTCAAAGCAAGTTAGAAAATCATCATCAACAATCACACAAAAAAGTATCTTCAAGGCATTATAATAAACGGTAAAAAAGCACACACACACACCTACACACAGATAAATTTCCTTTTACAGAATATCACCCCTCTTTCTTTCTCAAATGACTCCTCCCCCTATTTATACCTTTTTTAATCACACGAGCCCGTTCTTTTATTTTATTTTATTTTTTCAATTGAACCATTAGTATAACCAATGTCCAACACAGGACTTACATCATACCTAATCTTTGTAGTCATATCCATACTGCTGGTACTTTATTTTTCTTTTATATAATAAACTATCTTTTTTATATAAGCAGACTAATGACTCCATGTTTAAAAAATATATATAGGGCGCTTTTCAGTATGGTTATCATAATGGCGAACTAAACACCCCTCAGCAAGTTATTTCGAAATGTAGCAACCCTTCGACTGTAGTTATAGCAGGCTTACCTGTTTGTATCCCCATGGCGGATTCGCAATACGCACTTGTGGTGTCAATATTGACAGCAGGAGGATTAATAGGTGCGCTGAGTGCGTCTTATTTCAATGATCGATATGGTAGAAGATTGACCTTGTTTGGTACGAACGGATTGTTAGCGATTGGCTCCCTCATCACAACATTGGCAGCAACGCCACATACCATGATGCTGGGTAGATTTTTATCTGGTTTAGGAAGTGGTGTTGTTACCGTGGTCGTACCTGCTTATTTAGCTGAATGTGTTCCTAAATCCCATCGTGGGTTCTTTGGTGCTTTAAATCAGCTTGCGATTGTGGTAGGTATTATGGCTGCTCAAGTCATTAGTCTTTCATGGTCTACACTCACAGGATGGCGATATATTCTAGGAGTTGGTGTTTTGTTGGCGGTTATGCAATCCTGTTTATTACCATTTTGTGTGGATTCCCCGCGTTATCTTGCTTCGTTGCCAGGAGGATTTAATCGGGCGCGTCAATCCTTGCTTCGATTAAGGGGTAGCTCTGTGGATGAAGTGGATGAAGAGATTAATGAATGGCGTAGAGACTGGTCCAACCAGGTTGGAGAAGAAGAAACAACAGCCATTGTATCACAAACAACAAATATAAACATTTGGAAATTCCTGATTTCTTCTCAGTATCGACGTCCGTTAATGATTGTGTTACTCCTGCAGTTGGCACAACAATTATCAGGGATTAATGCTGTCATCTTTTACTCAACCTCAATTATGGGATCTGTGTTTCCCGAATCCTCCGGTAAGATCACCGTATTTATATCTGTCGTCAATCTGATCATGACAACGGTTTCTGCAAGCTTAATGGATAAAGTGGGACGACGTTCTTTATTTCTGGTCTCGTCATGCACTATGGCTTTGATGGGAATGTTGTTAGGCTGGAGTATTGAGAGCGGACATAATCAAATGTCAGCCTTGGCCATTCTTGGATTTGTTGCAGCGTTTGCTATTGGACTTGGGCCAATTCCGTTTCTGATGATACCAGAGTTGGTGGAAACGCAAGCTGTATCCAGTGCATGTTCTGTAGGACTTGCATCCAACATGATTTCTAATTTTGCTGTGTCTGCCGGATTCTTGGTTTTAAGAAACATCATGGGTCAAGGGCAAGTGTTTTACTTGTTTGGAGGCTGTTTGTTTGCACTGACGATGGTGGCCATTGTTATTCTGCCTGAAACAAAGGGGAGAAGTCCAGAAGATGTCATTCGTTCTGGGTACTCACTTTATCCCTGTAGTTATGAGCCTATTCGTGTATAAGATGCAATTAAAGAAAAAAAAAAAGCCTAAATAGACAATTGACTTTTTTAGACGGTCCGAATTTAACTCGGCTAATTTAGCAAATGGTGACCACAAAACTTTTTTTTTTTTTGTGTTGTGCCACACTATTTCCTCCATTACTCTTTATGGAGTCCGGCTGCCGTTTGCCTTATTAGGCTTCGTGCATCGGCATTTTTCATATAAAAGGAGCAAATGAATCCTCTTTTTTTCTTCTTTCTTTTTTATTATTACTCATATCCCCACCTTTCCTTCTTTATATAAAATATGAATGTGTGTTTTAAAGACCTTGCACATCCTTCCAGCTGTCCTCCTGATCCCGTTCGATTTAATGATACTGTTACAGGCACTGTAGTAACAATGACTGAATGGATTGCTAATGAATTATACCGCTTACAAAACAATGTGAGACCAAGGCACTGTGAACATTATGAAGAATTAGTGGAATTAATCCAGGAACCTAAATTACTTGATTCACTGACAGTACCATCACAAGCACCACCACCACCACCACTGCCTGTTTATGATGATGAGGATGACGACGAAGAGAGTGAAGATAGTGAAAAGAATGACAATATACCCGCGGAAGCAACTAAACCTACACACGCTGTCAAGCCATCTACAGTGATACTATGCAGGGTGTTTATTGAGATTATTCGATATTGTAGCAGAGTAGGAGGTCCACAAAGCAATCATGCACCCCGATTACTCTTGACCGAATTTGAAAAGTTACGTCAAGATAAGAAGCTTTCGAATACCGTGAATCCAATCGCCTTTCGAGAGAACTTACTCAAGATTCTATTTGGAAAAATACAGATGACAGAACAATTAGTCAAATGTTGGAAATATTTATGTGAGTGGGTGGCGGTTTCAAGGCTGGATCAAACTACTTGGATCGAAATGAGTCTAAATGGTTATATTGCTGCTCAACGATTTATATTGGCTGAACATTACATTATGCGCAAATATCAAAAGAGAAATTTAAAAATAGCTACTGACATAGTGATTTGTAAGAAATAAAAAAAAAAAAATTATACATAAAAAGCCTCCTTTCTTTATTTTGCATTTTTCGGAGAATACCATATGCACTACATTTTGTGTAATCTTTTCCCTTTTTCCTCTTTTGATTCCCCGCCCCAAATCGGTTAATCTATTAAATCTGTTTCGTCCTCTTCTACAATCACATTATGATTAGGATGACGCATCTTATAACTACTTGAATCTCCATTAAAATACGCACGGTACTTTTGATACGGGAAAACCACAGCCTTTTCAATCGTCTCTTCAGGAAACAAGTATTCAAGAAACTTCCAAATTAAATAATCCAACGCGATAATCATACAAAATACTTTGCCTGCATACACTCCACATCCATAGTATCTTCTCAATCGCTCAATTAAGGGCGGCGTCTTTGTCTGACATACTGCCGCATATACCTATTTTATTTACATTTATTAGCTTGGTCATTGTAACAACCCCCTCTCTCTGTATTTATACCTTTTCTGTACGCTCAGCAACATTGGACCAGTTATACATTTCTTTCAGTTGATCATTGAACTGACTAGGATCAATTTGACCGAAACGAAACATATGGATCGCTTTGGACACAGCAATCACAAGATCTGTTTCCAAAAACAAAGATGAATACAAATGCAAATATAATGTGCGCGGTCAACTAGGCCGCTCACGTCTTATTCTATATTACCATCTTCCTCTGGACTTGCATAGTTAATCATGTGACTGGGTAAAACTTCAGGTACGCCGCCAATCTTAGTGCTTACGACAAATAATCTAGATTTTTCTATCCCTTATTAAAGCCCAGTCTTCCACTTTCATATAAATGATCTTAATTTTCTTGTCCTACCCTGCACAAGCAGCCTCAACAATGGCGATACAAAAAGCTTCGGTTAAACTGGTGTTTAAAAAAATATTGCCTTGCACTAACACATCGCGCACTTCATGATGTTTGATGGGTCCCAATAATTCGACGCGATCGTGTAACAAGTGCTTCTCTCGCATCTGCTCTAAATCAATTCGTTTCGGTCCATCTCCGCCAATGATAAATCGTACTTGCTTATACGATTCACAAATACGTGGTATAATCGCTACTAATAAATCCACGCCCTTGCGGTAGACCAATCGACTAATCACTACAATCGTAATCCAGTTAGGATCAGGCACTGAAGGATCCGGTAAGAATTGGGAAGCTACCACTGCGTTAGGTATAACAGAGACGTGTCTGGGTGATAAAGCTGCTCTCAGCACTGTATTTTCTTTACTATTTTCGTAGTTGTTGTTATTGTCAGAATTTCCCAGCTTTCTCTTTTTCTTGTCATGGCTTACCTGGTGTGCGAGACACAAATGACATGGTCAATATCACTCAATGTGAATTTCAATAGCTTGTTGGTCAAGATGGACGAAGCATCGGCAAAACCAAACAAGGAATGATCAGTAAACACTGCTTTCAAACCCATGGTCTTACTATGATAGATGCCTTCATGACACAATGCAGAAAATGCACCGTGGCCATGCACAATCTGAATGGATTCTCGAATAAGAATGTGACGAAATAAGGGAAAGAATCCATAAAACGAAGGTAAAGTTGCTTCAGCGTAAATGACTTGAGTCGGTACATGATAGACTTTTAAACCATTGGTCAAATAACGTACACCTGTTCTGTTGCCATAGGCATGCGTCACTATAATGACCTAACAAACAGGGATGAGTATACTGACAAGAGAAAGAAAAAAAGAAAGAAAACAAAATGAGCCCGACATCTTTAAAGATTTACCTTTTTACCTTATGTCCTCGTTGAATCAAGCGTTGTGATAATTCGTATAAATGAGACTCGACTCCACCCATGTTTGGATAGAAGAAATCGGACACCATACTATAAAGAAAAAAGGTTAATGAGTAAGCTCAAGTAAAAAAAACATGCCTTTGAGTTGTCTTTAATTACCAAATGTTATACACCATGTCTTGCATACGATCAAGTTCTTGTTCTCAAAAAAAGAAAAGAAAAAGAAAGCAAGGAATGATTTTTGGCGGGATTTGGAAATTAGGAATTTCATAAATGTTCCCAAATAGATTAGTTTGATCCCGCCTTTTGTATTATCATGATTTAATGTTGCTACAACAAAAAGCAAAAGTGTCATCAATTCAAACTTAGTGTTGCAAATAAAGTTTGGAAATGTGCTCTAAAGGTACTACCCCGGCTTGACTACAATAAAAAAAAAAAGTAACCGCGTCTAATTTAAATCAAGGTACCCTTTTTTTTTCCTTGTGACCATTAGATACAACCCGAAACAAGAGAATAAAAAACATCTTTTTTTTTTCTCTCTCTCTCTTTTGATTATTTCCGATTATTGCAACAACAAAAAATGACTAAAGGTAAAACCTATAAAAGCATACAAATAAACTTAAACCTGATACAAATAAAAGATCAAGTAGATCTCGTGAGTTCTCAACCAGAGTTTGATTTCAAGATCAACCAGGTAAATCATAATTAAAACCACACTATGTGAATCAAATGCTATTTATTAAATACAAAATCATACATAGCCACCCAAGAACCGACCTGTCAGAATCTACTGTGATGGTATTTACGACTTATTCCACTTTGGTCATGCTAAAGCACTAGAACAAGCCAAAAAGTCCTTTCCAAATGTCCACCTTTTAGTCGGAGGTAAAATTATAAACACACACTTATGAATTGACAACAGTCATGATTGACTCTATTTGCAGTCTGTGATGACCGAGAAACACATGCTCGTAAAGGTAAGACGGTGATGACAGACCTAGAACGTTATGAGTCTGTGCGTCACTGTAAATGGGTAGATGAAGTGATTGAATCTGCACCTTGGGTCATCACCCAAGAGTTCTTGGTGGCGCATGCCATTGATTATGTCGCACACGATGCTGAACCTTATCAATCTACTGAATCGGGTGATGTCTATGCGTTTGTGAAATCTCAAGGAAAGTTCTTACCGACCAAACGTACAACGGGTGTTTCCACTTCAGATCTCATTACACGCATTGTGCGTGATTATGATGAATTCTTGAAGCGAAATTTAGACCGTGGTGTGTCTGCTAAAGATTTGAATATATCGTATCTCAAGGAGCAACAAATGAAAAGAAAAGATCAATTGGAAAAAGTAAAGCATACGGTGATGGATCAATTGGAATGGTGGGAGTCTCAAAGTCATCACAAGATTACAGATGTAGCCAAGCTCTTTGGATTCGAGCTATACGTGGTACGTGTGATGTATCTCTACTCTCATCAATGTTATTCATAAAAATTATTAGGGTAACTTTTTGGCTAAATCTCGGTTCATCACACATACTGGTGATGCTAAACACGAATACCATTAAAGTTTTTTTATTTCTTCTTGCAATTCATCATCAATGTAGGATTCGGATTTCCATAGGGCGATACATCCCGCTAAATGTTGTCTTGTTGCAAATCCTTCTCCGCACACGGTGCCTCTTATGCATTCCTGGGGAAATTTAAGATTAAAAAATAAATAAATAAATAGACAGACGCTTTTCTTAAATTACCTTGACCATATACTCTTGATCATACATATCGAGACAATTTCGAATGGCATTTAATTCTTTGGGAATACGAAGATTATCATCATTTTGTATCACTTCTTCTAAGCCCAAGTCGGTAACTACTTGTGTGTATTCTTCAAACATGGTGTCCAGCACTTGTTTTACTGATATTTGACTGTTAACGCGTTGCTATAGAAGCGTTTTTATTACATATTTCGCTTACATTTTTCCAACACTTCGTCTAAATCCTTGGATGGTGAACCCAGTGTTTGTCTGCTTAGGCATTGTACACCCTTTTCATTCTGTTTGGCCCAGACATCTAAACTTTTTTTTTTTTTTTTTTTTTGAATGTACATATTTGCTTGAGGTTATTACACCTGTGCTGTCAAACTGTCTGATAATTACGTTTACCAGTTTTTAAATTTCGTATATGAATCGGATGCCATGTTTGAATGAGAGGTAAAAATAAAAGAGATTCAAAAAGGGAAAGCCTTTGTAGGAAAAAAAAAATTTGAATTAAAATTAAAATTAAAAAAAAAAAGCCTATTTCTAACCAATAAAGAGGGTTTATGCTTCATTTAGATAGTGAGCATGCCACTCATTTTTGTTAAGAGAGCCACTTCTTTTGTGATCCACCGACTGCTACTTATGGTTCGGCCCGCTCGTTGGTCTTTTGTCCAACCCTTAACCTGACTGCGCCCTTATGGTCTTTGATTTAAAATGGAAACAAGTTATCCTTTTGTAACCACGCGAATACTTTTAGTGTATTTCTTTATCAGATTTTTTTTCCCGGTCTAACAACTTTAAATGAGCAGCTTTACGTAAGAATTGATTGGCCGAATTTGCCTTCATCAGTTCGTGCACGTTTTTCACGGTAGAAACGGGCAGTGCTTGCATTGGATTTCTGTAGTTTTGTAGTACTCACTCGTTTTTTTTTTCATTAATTTTTTTTTTCTCTTTAGAATGTACACTGCTTTATGTCTTGTGAACTTTTTGGCACATTCTTGCCGAATACTGTAAGGATGAGGGTATAACACGAAGTATCAACCTCAAGCTTACATCTTTACTTCTAGTCGCTAAATAGCTAGATAATTAGCTACAATAAAAAAAGTTAGTCTGGCTGCTCACTAAAACGTAAAAATCGCACAATTGTATTACTTTGTAGACAGATCAAACACACAACTTTGAGAAATAAGTATTACAGTTTTTACTTTATCGTTTTGTACTTAATGATTAATAGTTGATCATTAAATATACCGTTAATGCAAAATGATTTTGTCCTGTAAATTTATTGACACTGAAAATAAGAATCCATCAATGTGGTGGAATTCCATCAGGCAATACGTAACAAATGAATATTTTGGGATGCTGCAAGTCCAATGGTTTAAAATTCGGGCATCGGGTTTGAATATTTCTGGGAGCCAGATTGGTTTTAATCTAAAAATTAGCTACGTTCCTTATTGTATAATCCCATCCTATATTTGCACCTTCTTTCTTGATATTATGCTCCAGATTTTCCTAGTGTTTGGTATACCAGATTTCATTTAGCAAAATACCTTTTGGGTAAGCGGACTTGAGAGCGTTTGACATGGAAGTATATTGTTTGGGTGCATAACCCAGGTTTGTAATCTTTGGGTAGCACTATTTTGATAATACCGTATTTTTTGCCTTGTAGGCTAATCTTTTCAATGTAACTCAAGGGATCTTTAAATTCTTCTCTTGTTGGGGTAAAAGGTAGGTGCTTCCTTTATACTAAATGTTCTCTTGTTTTTACGTACATGGTCTTCATCAGCCTTCGTTTTTACTGTCGGTAAGTCAAATGGCAAACCGCCATCAGTCGTCATGGCTCTTTTCGATGCTCTACAGATATCAACTTATTGAGAATTTCACGAAAAAAAAAAGTGTATACAATAATTTATAATTTATGTGTATGTGTATGTGTGTGTAATATTTTTTTTTAGAGAAAACAAAAAGAAAAAAGAATAGTACGTAAAAAAAGAAATAAATTTTGTTTTTATATGCCTTCCTTTTTTAAAATTAAAGACTGATTTTAATACAACTCTGTTCATTCAACATGCTTTCTCCAGCACAGTTGATAGTATGCTCTTATAAGTCTTCTTCGTGATGATCTTGAGAAAAAAGCTTGTCAAATATGTGACAGGAAAGAACATATGCCAAATAAAACAAAAAACAAAATGTCAAAGAGCAAGCTCTCTGTATTTACAGCTTTGTGTGGTATTGTATTTTTATTAGAGGTAGTTAAGGCTCAAGTATTTGGCCATAAATCAAAGTAATAAACTTCGCTAATAAAATAAAATTGAAAATGTTATACAACTAATTCATGGGTTATAATTGAAATAAGGGCCTAAGAAATTGAAATCACACACGGAAACAGTTACATGATTTATCCAGACTCAGAATCTGCCTGTGAAATAATTCACTTGATTCAAATATATAACTGATCAAATATTGAACAAGTCAACGGTCAAGTATCCGAAACAAAGGTTCATTTGCTTTACTTTATTGATAACACGTATTCAACCCGAAGAAATAAACGAGATGCAACAAAAAGGTAAAGACAATTACATTCAGATTGATAAGAACAGACGAAAAATGAAGTAGTTAAATTTGATATTTATGCTCAAGTCGTGAAGGTTATTATCTATGGGGCTTATGTAAATGGGTTTTATTTGTAGACTGATAAACAAGATCTAACTTATGTCAGGATGATTCAATTGTTTATTTAATCAGAAGATCGTGTGAACGAGTTTTATTTATAAGCTGATAAAGAAGAGCTGGCTTATGTCAGGATGATCTAATTGCTTATTTAATCATCCATATGTTTGAGTCCTTACATACTAGAAACAGGCATAATCATAGACGTACGTAGAAAAAAAAAAGACGTAGGTGTAGACATTCTCCTTACTTCCGTTTTATATTTTAGCCTAAACTTTTATATCATCTGCCAGCACTATTCGTTCATTAACAACCATCGCAGACGCTTCAAACCCTTTCATTATGCGCGGTGTAATCGAATTAAATATTGGTTTAGTAATTAAAGTACTGGAAGTAATACTTGGCTAAAATAAGCGAAGACTGTTGTATTTTCCCAAGACTCCTTGTTAAATTAAAATGGGTATACTGAAGGCAGTCGACAAGTGTGGTCGTAAATCTTATCGTAAGTAAATTACTATCAACAGAATCAGTTGCAAAATATATGCATATCAATACATATTATGGTTTAGGTTGGAAAGAAGCTATATTAAATCGACAAGGATTATGCACAGAAAAGACCTGGATCAGATTAACTACTTTTCAAGAGGAACGCGCTGATCAAGCAAAATTTATGGGCTGCATCGTCAAGAACTATTATACAGATGACATATTTAAAGTTTGTAGTATATGCTACAAGGGGATTCAGTTTTGACACACGTTGACAAGCAATTTTATCGCATCATGGGTCAATAAACTATGGACTGTATTCTAGGGAAAGTTAAAAAAAGGGACCCAACAAGCTTGCGTTTAGTATGGTAATCGTTGTTAAATATTATCTCATGAGAATTTGAAAGGGTTATTTAAAGCAGTAGTGCAATGTCTCTATTGAACTGGCTGAGCATATTGTCTGGATATTCCCTCCTTAAAAGGGCACCACTTTGTTTCTTGCTACAGAATATAGTCTGTGAATATCATTTATCCAGATTTATATAGCTATTTGGAACCATGGCAACATGCATATTCAGAAACGGGTTACAGATGAAATATTCGAACTTGAGTTACAACTACTTATAACTGTTCATTGGCGCAGATAGTGAGATCCCTACTTTATGAGATTTGGCTCAGACATATCAACCATATCTTCATCTCGCTTCTTATCCACGCTTAAATAAGTCGAAACCACACTGATAGATTCCTTTTGAACCTCATTGTCAAAATGAGAAAACTTATTTTACCTCCAACATTAGTCTCATCGTGTACAACATTTAGAAAAGAAAGAGTCAGCTTCATTGAGCAATGAATGTCTGTAGCGGACTATGAAGACTGAATTAAGCATTCTGTTTCGTTTGTTGGCCTGTGCTGGTCACTGAGACAATTTAACAAATATCGTCGTCCAAACAAGTAAGCACGTTGCTTCATCCAAGGTTTTGAAACGAAAGCATCAAAAGGAGATATTAGACACTACAATGAGTTCACTCTTCTCTGTTTAATCTCACTTTTTATTTTTTAGGCTCTGTTTTATTTATCGTCAGTTTTCCTACTTTTTGCAACTCGAGTGGCCTTCCTGAAAGTAAACATTGTCTGTGAAAACTGTATTAGTAGCCCGCACTTCTCCCTTATAAACAGGGTTGTCAAATAATTAAAGTGCCAAAGCACTAAACTGTCAATTTAAATCCGTGTAACTCTACGATTCATTTTTTTATTTTTACGCGCTGTTAGGTTCATCCCCGTACTGAGTATAAATTAATGCGGAAAAGGCCTGTAACTCTTTGATATATGCAAACGCCTAATGATAAATGTTAGAAATGGAACCTCTTTGTAAAGTTAGCAGTATACTTTACGTTCAGGTATTCGTTGCCCGCAATAATCAAATGTGCTTGTCTACTAATGGTGGGTAAAAGATTGGCAAGAATGACTTTTTTGCCTTGTTCCAAATGTAATGCTTCGGCATTTGTAATTTCCTGGATACCCGATGTCATGGGCTCGTGGAGTAATGTTTTGCCAAATGCGTGGTGATCAAAGATTGCAAACACCTCGTCCAAGCATGATGACAGAACTGGATGGAAATCCGGACTAAAAAAAAAAAGAGCGTATCAGTAACTTTCCTTCTCACTCTATTCCGAAATTAAGCATCTACCTGTCGATGAAATCCCTGGTTTCATCTAATAATTTCTTGAGCGAGATGGTGGATGTTTCGTCTTCAGGATAATCCTCAAATCCAGCACCACGCAAAAATTCCAATTCCTCTTCTCGTGTATCAGGCAACATATATTGGCGATAACTAATACGTCCTATTAAAAAACTTTTCATAACGTACTGCTCTTGCAAAGATAAAATTTACCTGATGGGTTGACCATCTTGGTCAAATTCGATGCGCTTTCTGAGTTTAGATACAAGTTTTTCTGCATCTTGATAATCCAAAAATCCCTTGATAGGTATACTATTGAGGATATATTATATCAGTATAACTTCTACATACATTTGTACTTTACGTTTACATACTCGGAGACTATTTCATTCACGGCTTCTGAGACTCGTTCGGCAATTGCCTTCCAGCCACGATGAAGTAACCACCAACTGGCGCTGAGAAACATGCGCTCAATGTGTGGGTCCAAGAATCCGACATCTGGTTCAGCTCCTTCTTGTTGCAATCTAATTGTGGGTTCGCTCTTATTCAGTACAGATACAGACCAGATGTAAGTAAATCTGCCTAAAAGGTTCAACTGGATATGTGTCAACATGGTCAATAATGTGACCGAATAGATCGATGTGAAAGTACGTGTAAAACCTGGATGAAGAGAGAGAGAGAGAACATTAGCATGATTATAAATGAATAAACAGGTACAATTATTACTCATGGTCTTGATTTCATCCCAAAGAAGGTTCTTTTCCTTTTTAGTCAGAATACCTGCAGGGAGGGGATGATCCTGTTCTGCCACAAAAGAGGTTGATAAACTATTGACACTTGTATCCAACCCAGTGGAGTTTTCCCCATGTTTTTGTTCCTTATCCACTTTATGCTCTTCATCCTGATGATCCACCATCACCACGGACTCGCTCACTTCTTTTGTCTGTGCTTCTTGCTCCTCTCTAGCAGAAGCGGCCAATTCTCTTTCCTTTCTCAGTCGAGTTTCAATCTTTTCCAGACGTCTGGTTTCTTGTAATTTAGCCCACCCTTCTTCAATATTCATTTCGTGCAAAATTTGATCGCCCAGTGTTGGTAATAGGGACAGCACTGTGAATACACAATCGTTTTGGTTTTGTTGAAATCGACGCTTCAAGCTACAAATGATATCATTAGCACCCCCAAAATAAATAGCCAATACTCTGCCCCCTCCTCATGAATTTACTTTTCTTTGGCTAATCGTTCGGCAGTAGATTTCTCTGAAATGCTCTTGATTTTAGAAGTGGCATATTTTCCTGCAAAATAACTACCACCGGCAATCGTGGCTGTTATTAATAAGCCATTACGATGTCTCTTAACGTAGTCCTTGAGTGAGGTGTAAATGGTCATGATGTTTAAGAGTTAGAAGAGAAAAAAACTGTGTGTATTTTGTTTTTCACATGAAAAGAGGGCGGGGATAAAAAAATAGGCGTTCCAGTCACACACGACAAAACAAGGTATTCATGATTTGCAAGCTTTTTTCATCCCATCAACATGAATAAAAAAAAAAACGTCAATGGAGTTTTAAAAGTTTGATACTGCTGTCATTTCAATGCACTCCTTTTGTTTGCTTTGGTTCACTTTGTTGCTAATACAAATGCGTTCCATGAAAGGGGCGTCAGACCACCCCGTTTATAGCCGCATTCTCATAGACCCAATAAAAAACAATGCGTGCGAGCGATTATGCCAGAGTCAGTAACCCCAACTCTTTAAAGGGGTGCTATCTTTTATCAACTTTCAGAAAACTGTTTTATTTGAATTCATAGACGTTCTGTTCATATTATATTTGTAGTCTTAGTGAGCACATCAATTTCTATTATAGATTTACCAATCACGATTTTGAAATATTATCTGAGTAGTTGTGACATTTAACTGTTGCTTATATTTTTGCCTGAAGATACATGCACCTACTTGATTTTTAAATTAATCAGTGGAATCGAAGTTCGTTTACAAGAAAAAAAACATACGAAACTGTTTTTGTTTATAAAAATGTGTCAACAACTTTTTGTCTTGGGTTGACAAACTGGTGAAACCTGATTTCAGAAATTGAGTAGCGGAGTAAACTTTTAGAAAACACAACAATAAATCTCGTCTGCTTTAAAAGGACCTCTTTCCTTTCCCTCCTCCTCAGTTACACTTTAATGACCAACACAACTACTCAAAGTAATTTGGAATTATGTCACAAATATGTTAGTTTATTTAAAACATTAGACCAATCAAACCATGGATACTTAAGCGGTATAATCAAAGATGCAAGTTAAAGAAATTTTCAAGCATTAATTGTGTTTTTTTTAGAAAATGAAGTAATAGGTTATTTCAGATCTGAAGAATACCTGCAACTCATTTTGCGCACTGCTCGGGATGTTAATAACAGTCCGTATTTAACCATGGAACAGTTTGTAGCTGCCATGTTCATATTCGAATCAAAAAAAGAACAGTACGAATCAACCGGTTATGCAAAAAACTTGAGTAATTGTAAATATTATAGCATGTGTAATAAACTGGTATTAAAGAAGCTATATTAGATGACGACGTTATTCCATCGTCCGACTTTAGCAATTTATTACGTCATTGTAAAGAAGCTTCGAAACAGATTGAAAATTCAAAAACGTTGGAGAGCAATCTGTTTTCTACAGCTTTTGTAAACCTTGTAGAATGCCTAAGACCAACCATAGAGCGAATTGAAGAAACAGCTATCCAAAATAATCCAAGTAATAGTCTTGACGGTATGTAGCCCAACGCACGGTTTATTTGGTTATCCTCCGTCATTCTGACGTGTTTAATTTATTTAAATAGATGAAACGTCCTATGTTACTGCCCCAGAATTACCTACAGTCCTTCGGACGTCCGAAGATGTTGGTGAAAAATATCCCGGTAAACACTTAATGCCTGGGACGTATATCGACGACGACTACCTTATCGAGGAAGCCAACAATGTCGAAAATCTAATGCCGGCAGATAAAAACCCTTATGAAGATAGCGTTTCTATGTTTAACAAAAATTGTGATTTTGATGAAATATGTAATACCCGAGACAGCAAAGTCTGCTCTTCTGACGCAACCAATGTAAATTTTAAAGGAACACGTAATACTGATAAAAATACAACGAACGCAAACGATATCTATTATCGCGATCCTGGCAGTGCTCATGTCCCAACTATCATCCCTAATTCGAAGAAACAAGATCGCAGCATTTCATACACAAATAGAAGTGGCGATACAACACCAACAGGTATTATTGCAGACAATAATATATGCTGTTATGGTAAAGCTGCTACCTCCGCTGTCATCAGTAATGCAATTATTGATACTAGCAACCAAAATCGGAGGAAAACACTTGGTACACCATCCGCTTCATATTATCGCATGAAACTTATTTCACAGGAAATTGATGAACTGAAGAACGTCATTGATACCAATATCCATTTATTTCATACAAGTTCCCTGGATAACAATTATTTTGTCACAATTGATGGTCATACAACCGCCAACCATGATGAATATGAAGATGTCAAATTTGGAATTATTAATAATCCGGATGAAATGAATCACGACACATTTGTAGATATTGTCTCGCCTGATGATAGAAGTTATTACGAGATCTATACTAAAGACAGGGAAGGTTTGGGGTACAATGCTACTAACGGCATGGGGAATTTGTATACTAATCGCCAAAATGCTGCTGAAGTGATACCTAATAGCACTGACCCTAAGATGCTTGTTCGTATTGAGCAACTTGAACAGCTTGAACATGATATTGAAGGACAATTGGACGATATGACAACATACCTTCACAATCATCATATCAATGTGACCTCGAACACCTCAGATAGAAACGCTTCGTCTAAATTATCACGAACAAGCTCTTTGATTCAAGTAGGTTCTGACGAATTCAAATTAAATTATCTCATAGATACAGCTGTCGCAAAAGCCCTTGAAAATTCTTACAACAAGCTTATTGAGGCAGAACCAACAAGATCCAAACCCTATATTAACAGCAACTTGCCACTTCTAGAAGTTTGTAAAGGGTTCGAAAACTTTCTAGGGCTTGGAGTAAAATGCGTTTCAAAAAAATGAGACAGTTTAAATAAATTTGCTGGTTTTTAATTTTAAGGAATATATACACAGGCTTGACTCATTCAAATGTCTGCTCATGACGATGAGATTGATGGAGCCTACTCTACAGACCCGTTATTGCAACAAGAGCCTGATCAACTAGACTCAACTCAGGTATAAACTAGAGTAGATCTGGTAAAATATAACCTATTCAATATATCGATAGCCCCCTCAAGATTCCTTGCATGAGAAAAGACGAAAAGAAACAATCAGCTTTTACGTCGAGCAATTAACATTACTTTTCTATCCTTTGTTGCTAACGTTCGCCCTTGTATGTTGGATCGAGACAACGCTGAACATCGACAATTTACAAATCAGGCAAATATTTAAAGCAGACACTCGACTTTTTTTTAACGTTATTGTTTCACGAATAGTAACCCCTTGATGTTTTATGATGAATTACCGACCGACAGCATAAGTGTACGTCTAGGTGGGAGTGTCATTAATGCAATTGCAGTCGTTTGTGGCATCACAATTATGACCTTTTTTTTTGTCCTTTGCTTTAAATACCGTTTCTACAAGGTAATTGATGATTTAATAGTCGTTGTAATTGATACTTAAAGGATATATCAGTTTTTGTTTTTTTGGTTAGGCTTATCTGTCCTATCGGTTCTTGGTGTAACAACCTCTGCGTTATGGATGTAAGAATTTGAGGGCCATAATATCTATTCTGAATTCTACTGACATGGTCTTTGTTTTAGTGAAATGATGGATTCATATAGAATACCACTGGATTACATTACTTTACTCTTGTGCACCTGGAACTTTTCTATCGTCGGGGTGATTGCCATTTTTTGGCATAGCCCGCTTTGGTTACAACAGGCCTATCTGATTGCTGTCAGCACAGCTACTGTAAGCAATACATTGGTTCTTCATTTATGAACTGACAACTTATATTTTCAAAAAGTCTATCAGCATGTTGAGAATGCCACCATGGACTACATGGACGGTTTTAATAGCTGTCTCAATATATGGTAAGAAAATGACATGCATGTTCTCTGCTCTTCCCGATCTATTATTAATGAAACATAATGGCTATAGATTTGTTTGCTGTACTTTGCCCGGCAGGTCCCTTAAGAATGTTGATTGCGATAGCCGAGGAACGACAAGAGGATATTCCAGCACTAATATACTCTGCAGGTATGGCAAGCTTAGACAGCGACAATGATGTGATCGGAGGTTATCGGACACATGAATCAAACAGTAGCAAAAAAATAAGCTGGCTTCGGTGGGTACCATTCTCTTCGGGAAGTAAAGGCTATACTTCAATAGAAAATGAAGAAGAAGGTGCGTTAAGAAATGTCGGGGATATGTCACACACATCCGCTAATGAACTTGATACTTTCTCACGCTCTGTTCAACATGCTCACCCTGAACATGAGAGTGATGATGATAGTGAGGAAGAGGATTGCGATGACTTAAATGCTATCAAGCTTGGTTTGGGTGACTTTATTTTTTATAGTGTTCTTGTTGGGAAAGCGGCGAACACAAACGAAGTCACGCTCTGCTTGTGTATTATAGCTATCCTTACTGTAAGTAGCCAAACGATTAAATTCATTCAAACGTGCACTTAACAATTTGTTTTAGGGTCTATCATTGACTATTCTTATTCTGACGTTGAATAGAAGGGCACTTCCTGCGCTGCCTATATCTATTTTCTTTGGAGCTATAACCTATACCATAGCCTATTATATGACCAGCGAGATGCTAACTATAATGACGATACAGGCGATACAAATATAAAACAAACTATCCCTGGTTTATAAATAAACTTTATTTCTAGACATTAGTGTATACGAGAATTATACACAATCAAAAGAATAAAACGGCTCGTTTGGACGTGAGCTTCCAAAACCCTTAAGCAAGATCAGGTGCATCACCTCCAAATAGACCATTCAATGGGACTGGGAAGGTCAAACCTAAAATGCCAAGTGCCGTTTTTGCTACAAAATGGTTTGTTTGTAATACTTGTGCTAATAATACAAGGTTTTTACCTGTACATAGGTTACCGCGTATAGCTTTAATTGGAAATTGCAGGACTTGTACAATTTTTGGGTGAGCGATATAAACAAAATCGCTCAATCGAGAAAAAAAAAAATCAAAATCGGGTCAAGACCTATTTATGTTTATTCACAGTGATGTAGCTTTTAGTCATTGTATTTTTTTTTTAAAAAAAAGGAATGAACATTATTTTGAAAAAAGAACAATTCCGTCCTTACACAGAACACAAGTAGAGAAAGTGAGTTGATAAATGGTTTCCAATATGTGTGACGAACCAAGCTGCAGTTCCACCAATCACCTTAAGCTGTAAATGGAGCTTACTGCTTTCATGTGGAAGCCGTGTTTTCGCTTGTATGAGTTTATGATCCGGCTGTCTAGACGATAAGGTTGTACACCCAACTCCCAATAAGAATATATAACCTAATCTTTTCCAAAACAATATTAAAATATATCTTGCGAATGACATAACATTCATTTGATAGATGATCCCATATTACGTAGGAAACTCATAATGTATACACGGGGAATACGTTTGGTCAACAAGTAAAACACGACCCTGTTTTTTTCACACAGTTTGCACTACAGCGGAAGAGGGACATCCCAAACAAAATAAACAGGTTTTTATTGCGGTTACACCAGGAAAGAAGGAGATCATGCCACGATACGTGATTTCGGGATCAATACAATGTCAGCTTTTTAGATTCAGATAATCTTGGTTTTACTGCTGCTGCTGCACGAATTGATCTTTACTTAATATTGATGGCAACAAAGCGAGATTTGATCACGGATTTTTAAAAATTGGGCTGTTAACAGTAAGAACAAGCGAAACGAAACTTTTAGAGGAAACTTTTTGCTTGGAAACCAATGCGAATTTAGTTTGTTGGAAAGCGATGATTGAAATAAAACCATAATAAGCAAAAAAACCAAAACCAAAAGTAAAGGATTGCATCTCAGTCACCCCATTTTCTTTTTAAATTTCATGTGCAAATTCTGTATTTATTTTTGTGGCCTTTCCGTTTGATGAAATCGTGTAACTAGCCTATGCCACGTTTTTTTTTTGTATGTCCGGGTTAAAATATGATTGCATCATCAAAAAAGAATTAAATAATACCTGTTATTTCTTTTCTTATTACACACTTCTTCCAACAAATTTGGTCCAGCCCCATTTTTACATCTTGCCATGGTTATTGAGCTGTGAAAGGACGATTGAATTGAATTTCCGTCATCATGTCTGACATTTGTCATATGGTTATCAACGATCGCTGCTGCTTTCTGGCTAATTATTTCTTCCTGTTTCGGACTAGATAATGAATCTGTCGTCATCTTTATCTTTATAGACTAATTTACACTAATGTTATCTCACTTTTATATTTTGCTTGTTTATAAAAGATATAATTCCTAATTACAAGTGATAGCGGAGAATTGTTGGAAACGGAAAGAAAGAGAAAGGGTGAAAAAAAAGAGGCACGTGCACCCAGTATCAATCTTAAAGAGGAACAGCGTCATCGGCATAAAATATTCACATGTTAAATGATCATATTTTTACACTCAGTGAATATATAAAAAGAGGGGTTTTTTTTATTTGGCTAACCTGCTACTTTTTCTCTCATATTAAAATCTTTTTAAACATGTCCAAGAAAAATAACGCTCGCTCTAATAAGAAAGGTATTCCTACAAGTAATCCAAATGAAGTACTCGAAAGAGAAGTTTCAGTACCAGGTAAATAAATAGTCAAACAATATGCAAAAGGATGTGTTTTTAAATCAAATTTTGATTAGACCACACCGTGGTTGAAGCTGAAGAAGCCAATAAACCAATTCCTAGCTACTCCTTCTTTTCTCGCGTTCTCTCTATTCCATTGATTCGTGATGCTCAATATTACGCCAATCAAAACTCCATTAGTCGTTTTGCTATCACAAAGGCGGAGTCCACTATCAAGATGGCCGCCTCTATTGCGTCACCGTATGCTGAAAAATACAAGCATCATCTACTCAAAGCCGATCAAATGGGTTGTCAATCGCTTGATTTGGTTGAAAATAAATTTCCTGTTGTCCGTCAAGATGCAGCCGAAATATATACAAGTGTGGTACAAGCACCTACTGAACTCGTGAACCGATATCTGCCTCCCAAGAAGGATGAATCATCAAGGAATGTGGATGATAATAGAAATGTCTTGTCCATTGTAAAAGAAAGGTTGGCTCACAGATTGCAATCGATTCCCCATTCAAAAGCCGACGTGGCTCGTTTGGCTGAAACACTCCAAGAAACATTCCATTCTATCCAAATAGCAAATACTCGTCTCAATGATTTTATTGTCTCTTTGAAAGGTGGTTATACTTCCACTCAAAATAAGGCAAATCAACGCATTAATGAATTGACAATTGACTTGATCAAACGCTTGGATTCCGCCGCTGCTTATGTCAAGGAACATCACGTTATCTCAAACTTGCCTTCTTCTTTACATATTGTGGTAAACCCTCTCGTCACATTTGCTTCCAATGAGTATGAAATTGTTCGTACCCAAGTTTTGAAGGATGATTTGGCTCCTTTACAGAAGGCTACCAATATCATGCACTTGACTCAAGAATATGTATTGCCTTTAATCCAAAATTCTATCCAACAAGTTCGTCAATACAGTCTTTATTCAAATAATTCCAAAGGAAATAAAGAGGCTTCCTCTGGTCTTGTAAGCGCTTCCGCATAACAGCACCGTTTTCCTTCTATATAACAATTCCCTTCCCCCAGTACATATTTCTCATTAAATAAATAAAAATCTTTTTTGCCACTTAAACTCAGACGCCCTGTTACAAAAGCACTTAAAAATTTCAGACAGTGTTAGTCAAGTGCAAAATTGATTGTAAAATACCCCTTTTCAACTTAAACAACTTAAACAACTTACGCTGTACGGGAGCATGAAAGAGAATTATTAATCATACTACAGGGTTTAAGTTGGTTGTAGCGCGATTCCAAAAAACATCATTGTTTTCTGCCGAAAATCGTTTTGTAACTTTCATGGATGTCTTTGACAGCCACAATAAACATCTTTGTGATCGAATTCATCATTCTTATTACGTGGCCCATGGGATCGAAAGCAAAGACGTTAAGTCTTTGTATGCCCCATATTCAGCAATTTTGGATCCCATTGAGGGAGTACTGGTTGTAGATAAAGAAATCCGCTTTCCACTTATTGGATACTTTAACCCTAGGATCAAGATAGTTTCTGAACTATCACAGAAGATTGCATTGACTGGACACGGCATTTTGAAGTTTACTGGGTTAAATGCCTTGAACTTTAAGCCATCTGAATTTTTATCTTGTTCTGAAACTTTTTTACAGTGGTTTTATTTTGTCAGAAAATAATTTTCATTTGTCTGAATTTAAAGTGGCAATAAAAGTAATTTGTTGCGGGGGCCTTTTTATCTCCTTTCTTCGGCTACAATGTATCAAGCAAGACTCTTGTCGCGAGCGGGTTTACCAACATTACGTCCTCATGTTCGCTTTATGCAGCAATTGTCTTCCCCCGAACTACGTTCTAAATTTATAAAGTATTTTGAAAAGCAAGGTCATGTACCTGTCAAAAGTGCTAGCTTGGTGCCTCATAATGACAAGAGTCTGTTATTCACTAATGCAGGTAAAAAGCAGAAAAAGGAACAAAAGTAGTTATCACCTGATCTAACTTTGTCAGTCTAGGCATGGTTCCTTTCAAGGAATATTTTCTTAAACCCAGTTCAGCCCCATTTCAAAGCGCAACAAGTGTTCAAAAGTGCATGCGAGCAGGTGGTAAACATAACGATCTCGATAATGTCGGATACACACCTCGCCACCACACCTTTTTCGAAATGCTAGGCAATTTTTCTTTTGGAAAATATTCCAAGGCAGAAGCCATCGATTACGCTTGGACTTTCTTATTAAAGGAGTTGAAGCTCCCTATCGATCGCTTAAGAGTCACGTAAGTGCTGACATTAACACCGCCTTGGATTTAACCTAGTAGTTTATTCTATCATTGACATATACTTTATTTAGCGTGTTGGAAGGCGATCAAGAAGGCTACGATTTATGGAAAAAGCAAGGTTTACCCGACGAGATGATTGTAAAATGTGGACCCGAGGATAACTTTTGGACGATGGGCGATGGTGAAGGTCCATGTGGTCCTTGCACAGAAATCTTTTGGGATACGAAGGACGCCTCCTTGGAGGATCCTTGGTTAGAAATCTGGAACTTGGTATTCATGGAAAAATTTAGAGACTCCCAAGGCGTCATTTCTGACTTGCCCATTCCTTGCATCGATACCGGTATGGGTTTGGAGAGAATGGTCTGCGTACTCCAAGGCAAACAAAATAACTTTCAAATCGATCAATTTGAACATTTAATCCGTGGACTTAGAACTTTATTGGATAAACGAGGTCTCAAGGTAAGCAGCAATGTATTACATGTATAGAATAGAATATTGATTTTTTTTGTATGTTTTTAGAGCTCGACAGCCATTGATCCTAGCCCCCATGAAAAAATCGTTGCGGATCATTTCAGATCCATGTGCTTTTTAATTGGTGACGGTGTTGTGCCTAGCAATGTGGGACGTGGATATGTATTAAGACGTATCATTCGTCGTGCTCTTCGTTCTGCTAAGCAATTAGGTCTCAATGAACCTTTCTTGACTGATCTTTATCCCACACTTTTACAAGGATTCGCCGATGGTTCT